>NC_137801.1:20422671-20616091 GCF_963383645.1 Muscardinus avellanarius | reverse complement strand
ACAGAACTGTGTTACAGTGCTTTACATGTAATATGACTTTATTCTGGTGTTTCCAGGCAGGCCTGATACTAAATGCCCAACGAACTCTGCTAAAAAACTCCTGCCTGGCAACTACACCTTGACCTCTCAACATAAACCAATCCAGACAGAAGCAAGTGCTCAGGGAGCAGGAGGGAAGAGCTCCGCAGTGGGGCAAGTGTAAGGGGCATTTAGGTCACAATGTCCTGAAGCTCGTGAGGCCTTGCTAGCACGTGTTACCCTTGGTCCCAGCTGACTCTCAGGATGGAAAGAGCTTTAAATAGAAGCAGTAGATGGTGACCCTAGTCCACGTGTTTCTATTTAAAGTCTAAATAGTTCTTAGGCACTAAGGGGAAAGGCAGAAGATGCTACTTACGCTGGAGAGCAGGGAAATATATGAGGTATTTCAGCAAAGGCAGGGTCACTGAAAAACCAGGAGCCTTTTAGGATTTCAATTTAGCATTACTAATACAGACAACAGGTTCTAAAACTTTTTTTTTTTGGTGATACTGGGGTGAAACCCAAGGGTTTTTCTACTTTCAGGCTATACTCCCAGACCTATTTTATACTTTATTTGGAAACAGTGTCTCACTAAGTTGCTGAGAGCCTCACTCAGTAGCTGAGGCTGGCTTTGAACCTGTGCGATCCTCCTGTCTCAGCCTCCCAATCGCGGGGATTACAAGCATGTGCCACCATGCCCAGCTGGTACTAAAACTCTTTAGGTAGAAATTATGTTAGTTTTTAGGTTATAATTCAACTTTAAATGACATCTTTGTAAATATGCTCTCAATTCAATCCGTCCGTGTAGCCACTACAAAACTTACCTGCATGTAGTACAATATGACCGGTACTAGATAGGACAAAGAGAAGGAAATGTCTCATGTATATCTGAGATTTGCACATGGATAAAAACTTGCAAAAAAAAAATTCCAGAAAAATATCATGGCTTTCATTATATGAAAAAGAACAGAAATATACAGAAAATCAAAACAGATTGTGTGTGTGCGTGCGTGCGTGTGTGTGTGTGAATGGAACTCAGAGGCATTTTACCTCTGAGCTATACTCTCAGCCTGGTTTATTCTTTTATTTTGAAACAGGGTCTCGCTAAGTTGCAGAAGGCCTCACTAAGTTGCAGAGGCTGGCTGCAAACCTGTAGTCCTCCAGTCTCAGCCTCTCATGTACTGAGATTACAAGTATGTGCCACCTTACCTGGCTCTCGAGACTGATTGAACATTTACTTTTCAAGTGCTCTTATAAAATAATTTTATTTTCAGAATAAAAAAATTGAGTGTGTTATGAACAGCTCGATGGCTTTATGCACTTATGAAACTGTCTGATTTGATACATTTCAGAAATGTGAAGGTGTGAAGTAAAACAAAAATTCCAAGAGAAAAACAAAAACCTTTTCCTGTTCTCAATTCTCTCCAAAAACACGAAGCTGGTTTCCATGGGCTTAAGTAGTGACAGGCCTTCAGCAGTTTTAACATTTACTGACAGAAAAGATGGTAAAGCAGAACAAATACTTTGGGTCTTGCTTATTTGTCCTTGTCTCTCGGCTGACAACGATGGGAGTTATTAATTACCCTCACAGACACATGAATCACAAACGCAAGCACAGACCAGAATAAGGGAAATGTTTAGCACACTTAAATGTGCTCTGAAGTCAACTTTACTCAAATAATCACTCTCAATTGAAACAAAGCCAGAAGGCGTGTTTGGACTGTTCACTGTGAGATGCCTGCGGGACATATCAGGCATTCCAAGGCCTGACATTATTTCAGTTGCCCAATCAGTACTATGTGGAACTACGCCAACTAGGCTAAAGGTAAACCTCCATGAAATAGTTATTACAAAATACTGCCTACGTGTCATCTAGTCAATGGAAATGAACACATAAGCAAAGCTACTTCCAACCACAAAAACCAAGTTATAAAACAGTTCTTTGTAAAATGTAGAAGCTTGAAGTTAATGAGAAGCCATGTCTAACATTACTAAAAGTAACATCACTCACAAGTTGCCACAATCTCCATTTTTCTTACACAAGAGATAATTTAACATTGCTTAAACCAGTTCAAATAATTTTGATTTTCTTTTCTTTTTTTGGGGTGTGTTTGTGTGTGTGTGTGTGTGTGGTACTGGGGATGGAACCCAGGGGCCTTTCTACCTCTGGGCTATACTCCCAGACCTATTTTATACTTTATTTGGAAACAGGGTCTCACTTAAGTTGCTGAAAGCCTCACTCAGTTGCTGAGGCTGGCTTCAAACCTGTGCAATCATCCTGTCTCAGCCTCCCAAGTGCAGGGATTACAAGCATGCGCCACCATGCTCGGCTAATATTTTTTATTTGATTTGTAATAAATTATGAATATGCCGGGCGTGGTGGCACACGCTTGTAATCCCCGCGCTTGGGAGGCAGAGACAGGAGGATCACACAGGTTCGAAGCCAGCCTCGCTGGCTTAAGAGACCCTGTTTCCAAATAAAATATAAAATAGGTCTGGGAGTATATCCTGGAGATAGAAGGGTTCCAATCCAGTACTACCAACAAGAAAAAAAAAACTGAGTATATACTAATAGCGTACATCATTTGAGCTATAGAATAAGTGTGTGTGTGTTATGTGTGTTACTAGAGATAAAACACAGGAGAATTCTACCTTTGAGTTATACCCCTTGTTCTGTATTATTTATTTATTTATTTATTATTATTGATTTTTTACAGTACTGGGGATTGAATACAGGGACAGTCTACCTCCAAGATACACCCCCAGCCCTTTATTTTGAAACAGGGTCTCAGTAATTTACAGAGGGCATCACTAAGTAGCTAAGGCTGTCTGCGAACTGTGATCTTCCTATCTCAGCCTCCCAAATACTGGGATTACAAGCAGGTGCCACCACGCCCGGCTCTATTTTTTTTTAGTGGCACTGGGGATTGAACCCAGGGACATTCTATCTCTAATCTACCCTCCCAAGCTGGGCGTGGTGGTGCATGCTTGTAATCCCTGCACTTGGAAGGCTGAGACAGGAGGATCACATAGGTTCAGAGCCAGCCTCAGCAACTTTGTGTGACCCTGTTTCCAAATAAAATATAAAAATAGGTCTGCGAGTATAACCTGGAGGTAGAAAGCCTTTGGGTTCCACCCCGCCCAGTACCACCAAAATAAATAAATAAATAAGCTACCCTCCCAGCCCAATTTTTTTTTTTTTTTTTTTGAAATAGGGTATTGCTAGGTTGCTGAGTCTTGCTTCTTATTGAGGCTGTTCTCAACCCTGTGATGCTCCTGTCTCAGCCTCCCAAGTACTGGGACTGCAGGTGTACACCGCTATGCCCAGCTCTCTATCAATCCCTTTAAACAAGATGCGGTTTTACTCACCTCTCTAGCCACATTACTTGTTTTCACTTCCTGGATAACTGTGCCAAAGATAATATAATCAACAGCTTCTTTGGGGACACTGGTCCGATGCAATAAACCCCTGAAAACAGAAATCCAAAGCAAAGCAACATTTCATGCATTAAGGTAGTGGAAGAATCATTAAAACATGCATTCATAAAACATGCATTTTTTTAAAAAAAAGGCAAGCTAAGCCAGGCGTGGTGGCACACGCTTGTAATCCCAGCACTTGGGAGGCTGAGACAGGAGGATCGCACAGGTTCAAAGCCAGCCTCTGCTACTTAGTGAGGCTCTCAGCAACTTAGTGAGACCCTATTTCCAAATAAAGTATAAAATAGGTCTGGGAGTATAGCCCAGAGGTAGAAAGCCTCTGGGTTCCACCCCCAGTACCACCAAAAAATAAAAAGGTAAGCTAGGGGTGTAGCTGAATGGTACAGAGCTTACCTTGCATGAGTTTGATACATAGCATCACAAAATAAATAAGATAAATAAAATGATCAAGAAATAAAGAAAGCTGATTTGGGGAAAGATAACTTTGATTTTTTGTATATGCTGAGCTTGAGAAAAGAGGTGAAATTAAGAGATCTGGGAGTGTTCTAAATAATAAATACTAGAGATTAAGTATACAAGTTTTTGTTTTTGGTACTGGGGATTGAACCCAGGATATATATACCTCAGAGCTACACCCTTAATCCCTTTTTTGTGCAGTCACTAGTAAGAGAAGTTTCCAAACTATGATTACTATAGAGAAATAGGACTGGAAGTAATTATTATGAAATTAGAGACAGTAAATGGCTAATGAGAAAAGAAAAGCTACTGCTACTTGTACTTATTCTTGCAATCTGGCAGAAAAAGAAACAGGACAAAGAGCTGAAATGGGCAGAAAGGTCAACTGAAGGGCTTTTCCCAACTAGGGAAGAACTGTGGGTGCTTGAGGAGAGTGAGGCAGTGTGCCACTGCAAAATCAATGAGCTGCCTTAAATATTTTCTTTTTTTTGTAGTGCTGGGGATTAAACTCAGGGGCATTCTACCTCTGAGCTATACCTCCAGCCCAATTTTTTATTCTTTATTTTGAAACAGGGTCTAAGTTGCAGAGAGCCTCGCTAAGTAGCTGAGACTGGCTGCAAACTAGGATCCTCCTGTCTCAGCCTCCCAAGTACCGGGATTACAAGCATGTGCCACCATGCCTGGCTTAAATATTATTTTCTACTTCTTAAACACCCATACGTTCTATGATCCACACCAAATTATTAATCTCTATCTCATTTAATCACAGCCAATTTTATATTTCTACTTGGCTTGTACCTCAATCTTCAGGTTTCTTACCAGGCTTCTTTCCAGAAAAACATCAACATAAACTGTTCAGCCACCCATATATATATATATATATATATATATATATATATATATATATATATATATATATATATATATGGTTCCAATGATAATCATTCAATATATGTATTATGGGCCGGTTGGTCAATTTAGTCCTGGGCTGGCTAGAGTGATCCTTAAAGAAGAATACTGTCATGCCAAACCACTGTTTAGGAAGCCAGTAAAATAAACATTGCTGACATAAGCTGCTCAAATTTGTGTAGCACATATGATTAAAATGAAGAATAAAATGGAGAATAAATTAATCTTATAAAAACTGACCAGTATTTGTTCTTATCACATAAAATTAATATGTCCTAGACATGAAAATTCTATAGGCCATGCAAATTCAAGCGTAAAATCTAGACAATGTGCCTCTAATGAAATAAGTACTAAAATGAACTGCCTCTACTTACGAAAGTGCTGCTCTGGCCAGATCATGTGGCATCAGGTCTTTATATCTGGGGGAAAAAGATAGATAATTTAAACCAAAAGCTGAGAGCTTCAATAGTAAAAGGTTCATTCAGTTTGAAATACCTAAAGGTCATCTAACATATGGTGCTAAAAATGCACTTATTACCCAAGACAGCCCATCAATTCAAATGGAGGAACAGTGTGACTTTGTTATTGGTTGTACTTAAAAATCTGGCAACCCTAGGCCAGCGAGACCAGAACCGGGGCCTCCCATGAGGCAAGGCCGCTGCTTGAGCCAGCGAGGTCTGGATCAGTCCACTGAGTAGCCAGGCCACTACTGGGGCCGTCAAGAGTGGGATCGGTACTTGCAACACGGCATGCACAGAGAAATATCGCAGAAAATATAAATCAGACGCTTCTCTTAATCAGCAATAACTAGGGGGAAAGGGGCAACAGGAAGAGGTCGAGCTATAGAAAGGGCCCTATAGTGAAGCAACTAATGTGACCAATCAGAGGGTATGTAATAGTGGAGGACGGGGCCTCTTTAAAACGCAGGAGGTACATGAACAAATGTATCAAAGTTAATCATCAAAGAAGCATGGGTTGAAGGAGGGGGAGGGAATGGGATGAGGGCTGGAGGAGGGCTAATTGTATGATGTGTGCTTGTATATCCTCTCAAGTCTTATACTCCAATGTGATTGATATATGACTACAATGCACCAATTTAAAAAATAAATTATTAAAAAAAAGAAATAAAAAAATACTAAGAACAAACAAACAAACAAAAAATCTGGCAACCCTTAACTCCTCCAGAGTTTGCCAAGGCTATAACAGAAAGTACTCCCTATACTTGCTTATTACATGACACATGTTAAATATTCTCTAAACCTGAGTGTGGCGGCGCACTCTTGTAATCTCAGTGCTTGGAAGGGTGAGGCAGGAGGATCGCAGCTTCTCAGCCAGCCTCAGCTACTTAGCGAAGCCCTCTGCAACTTAGTGAGACCCTGTTTCAAAACAAAGAATAAAAAATCGGGCTGGGGGTGTAGCTCGGAGGTAGAATGTCCCTGGGCTCAATCCCCAGCACCCCCCCCCAAAAAAAACCTAAAACACATCATCTTTTGAGGGCTATTGTGTGTGTGAACCAGGGGCATTCTATTATTGAGCTATTCCCCTGGCCTCAGTAATTTCGCATGACCCTGTTTCAAAAATAAAAAGGATTGGAAATATAGCTTGGTGGTAGAACACCCCTGGGTTCAATCCCTAGTACTGTGTATGTATGTGTGTGTGTGTTACTGGGAATGGAACCCAGGGCATTCTACCTACGAGCTACACCCCCCCCCAGCCCTATTTTTTATTGTTTATTTTGAAACAGGGTCTCACTGAGTTGCAAAGGGCCTAAGTAGCTGAGGCTGTCTGTGAACTGAAATCCTTCTGTCTCAGCCTCCCAAATGCTGAGATTATAAGTGTGTGCCACCACACCCAGCTGACCTTAACATTTTGAGGTTATGGATTTTGTGGGAAAATGTAAGAGGTAAAATGTTCCTGTCACTGCTTCTGAGGGTGAGTGACATTAAAATGACTGGTAATCTGGATAACTTGATCATTTGATTCAGACATTGCCTGCCAGTTTTTTCCCCACTATAAAAGTTATTGATTTTCCCCATTTGGACCTACACTGGGCTTTCAAAATAGATCTGTTCATCTAACATACTTGTTTTTGAAAAAAGATAGAAAACACAATTTGCCATATTATTCCACCACTGGCTTAACTTATTCTACATTCCTTTCCTGGAGATACTACCCCTGTTAAGTCCATTAATTATATGATGCCATCCATATTATATTAGCATAATACTAATAATATGGATAATAGATAGTATAATAATATCCTCACCATATTAAGTCCACTAATGATATAATGATACTAGGTCATATTTACAAAGACTGTTTTAGTACCTTAAAACAAGGAATAAATAACATGATCATTCCATACTTACGAAGTGCCCGACAGCAAAAACGGAATGCGAACGCCCTCTACCACCACAATATTCCTCATATTGGGTTTGGCTAAGGTCTTCTTTGATTTTGTCTGGACAGCTTTAAGATAAAGTTCAAAGAACTATTAATTAACATATATAAAGTCAGATGACTTCACATTTTTAAAGATAGGCTTTCTAAGAAGAATTAGATCACTCAATATCAAACTGCAGTTGTCATTTACTAAAGCACTTTAATATTTTTTTTTTTCTGGACTGGGGATGAAACCCAGAGGCATTCTACCTCTGAGCTACACCTTCAGCTCTATATTTTATTCTTTATTTTGAAACAAGGTTTCTGAGTTACAGAGGACCTCACTAAGAAAAGTAGCTGAGGCAATCCATGAACAGGATCCTCCTGTCTCAGCCTCCCAAATGTTGGGATTACAAGTATGTGCCACCACGCCCGGCTATACTTCAATATTTTTAAAAATAGCTAGACAGAAGGATTGCACAGATTCAAAGCCAGCCTCAGCTACTTAGTGAGGCTCTCAGCAACTTAATGAGACCCTGTTTCCAAATAAAGTATAAAATGGGTCTGGGAGTATAGCCTTGAGGTAAAAAAGCCCCTGGGTTCCACCCCCAGTACCACAAAAATAAAATAAAAATAAAAATAGCTAAACTGGGCATGGTGGCACATACTTGCAATCCCAGTTCTTAGGAGGCTGAGACAGGAAGATCGCAGTTTGCAGACAGCCTCAGCTACTTAGTGAGGCCCTCTGCAACTTAGTGAGTTCTTGTTTGGCTAAGGTCTTCTTTGATTCTACTTCCGAGCTATATTCCCAGCCCTATTTTTACTTTATTATTATTATTTTTTTTTTTCGGTACTGGGAATGAAACTACTTATCCTGCAACTGCATAAACTATTGTTAAAAAAAAAAAAAAAGACATAAGGCACCAGAATCCGAATGGAGAGTTAAAATATCTTGACTGCAGTCCCTCCTCTGCTAAGACTTTCTTATTTGTAAGTATGAGAGCTAGACTAAACTACTTGAAAACCGACAATAACTCCAGGCATGGTGGCGCACGCTTGTAATCCCCACGCTTGGGAGGCGGAGACAGGAGGATCGCACTGGTTCAAAGCCAGCCGGGCTGGCTTAAGAGACCCTGTTTCCAAATAAACATATGTAAAAAAATTGGTCTGGGAGTGTAGCCCAAAAGTAGAAGGGTTTCCAGGAACCCCAGTACCACCAAAACAAAAAAACAAACAAACAACAAAAAAACACACAAAACCAACAATAACTGGCTGATACACATCTTATATTCTGTACATAAAATTAAAATCAAAGAAAAGATGTGCCATGCATTGTACAATAGCTACATTTCCATGTGTTCTATATAGAGATATAGGTGTACATGTATGAAGAGAAATATAATCATCAAATCAGTCAAAATTTCCATCAGACACAGTTCATCAGATGACTGAAAACCTCAATAAATCCTGTATTTAATTCCTTCATTATCAAGCAGGGCTATTCTGATTGGCTTCAAGAAGAATCATTAGTTACAAAATTACTGCAACCTAAAACCTGTTCAGCAGAGGCTCACCTGCCCCCTGCCCTCAAATCAGCTGCTCACATGCCCTTGCTTTATCAGGTGCCTTCTTGCACCACTATTATCATCAGTGTTAACACAAACCACTTCAGAACACTGTGTTAGACACTGGGGACACTGAGAACTGAGTCTCCAGAGGGCTTTCAATATCACTGGGAGGACAAAAAAACCATCAAAAACAGTCACAGGGCAACCTAACGAGTAGCCTAAGTACCAGACAAATGTCTTCCTTGCTGGTGTTCAGATGACCTCCTCCACTTGGCAGGGATCAGGTCCATCTGTGTGACTGCACAGCAAAGGCCTGGTGAACAACTTGAATTAGGGACAAGGTGAACTGAGACAGAAAGAAATTATTCTTTATGGGGCTAATAGAAATCTATGCTCTAGTTAGAATTTAGAGGTCACAGGAAAGGTACTTGTAATATAATGGAATGAAATTTCTCTAACTGGGATTAGGCAGCAAACTTCTGAGAATGTACTGTATGAAAATATAAAAACATCATCTTGAAGTTGTCTTGAGTTTAGAGTTTTCAAAGGGCCAAGATATTTTCCTAACTATATGAGGTTGACAAGACTAAAATTATGTTTCTTTTTTTAGAGGAGGAAGCTAAAGCACAGGGAAGAGAGGTGACAGTTTAAGGTCAGACTGTACAGAAAGAGGTAGAACTGGAACAGAGTAAAAGTCTTCTGAATCCTGGAAGGTACTTTTTTTTTTTTTTTTTTTTGTGGTACTAAGAAATGAACCCAGGAACATTCTATCTCTGAGCTCCACGCCTAGCCCGCCCTCCCGCCCTCCCTCCCTCCCTTCCTTCCTTCCTTCCTTCCTCCTTCCTTCCTTCCCTTTGAGCTCTACCCTTAACCCTCCCTTCCTTCCTCCCTCCCTTCCTTCCCTCTGAGCTCCACCCCCAGCCCTTCCTTCCTTCCTTCCTTCCTTCCTTCCTTCCTTCCTTCCTTCCTTCCTTCCCTCCCTTCCTCCCCAGGGGCATTCTACCTCCAAATTACACCCCCAGACCCATTTTTATTCTTTATTTTGAAACAGGGTCTCAGTGAGTTGCAAAGGGCCTCACTAAGTAGCTGAGGCTGTCCACATACCACGATCCTCCGGTCTCAGCCTCCAAATGCTCAGATTACAAGGGCCTCACTACGTGGGGGAGGGCCTTACAAGTTGCGGTCTCAGCCTCCCAAGTACTGGGATCACCAGCATGCACTCCCATACCTGGCTCAGAGGTACTTTTTCTACTTGGTTATTATACATGTAGAAATACCATAATAAAAGCAAAATCAGAGGCAAAGATCAATACAAAAACTAGACAAGGAAAAAAAGTTAAGAATCTGTAAAGGTATTTTTAACACTGACCAGTGAAAATACAAATCTAAAGCATATTCTGCAAATGTGTCCACTCACCATGAACATGCCTCGTTCACTGGGTTTACTGCGGGTTTACAAGACTGTATCAAGTCAAATTCCTTACTCTTTTACTTTATATTGGCTAAACAATCTTCTTTTAAAACTAGTTCCCCGGGACTTCCGGGAAGATGGCGACCGAGAAAAGCGGGGCTTAAGAGTCCCGCTAACAACCAATCTCCATTACCACAAAAAGAGCGCCTTTCTTAGCCAGAAAACACCATCACCAGAAAAACAAAAAAACCACCAGGCTCCAGAGAGAAAGTGGACTGAGAACAGAGCTCAGGGCCACAGAGGAGACACACGCGCCCGAGGACGCGGCAGCAGCGCCATACTGCCGGCGGCAGCGGCGAACTCAGCGGACGGCTACAGCAAGCCGAGGTGAGCTGATGTGGAACAGCCAGGCGGGATCTTTCGGCGCAGACAGCATTTAAAGCTCCCAGTGGCTGAGCTCAGCACACGCTGCAGGGATTCAGAGTAGAAATCAAAACCAGAGAAGAAAAAATACGCCAGCCTCATGGCCGAGGGTGTGGCAGAGGCGCCATATTGCCACCGGCGGCGGCAGCAGCAGTGAATTCACCGAGTCCAGTACAGCTACATCTACGTACTCAAGAACAGTGAGTCAAATTGCGGGCCACAGAGGAGAAATCCCAGTATTGTGCCTCCTGGGACTTGACCCAGTGAGGGAGTGGTGGTGGCAGAGATATCACACCATAGGAGAGCGTGCAACCTGGCACCCCCCGTAGTTTAAAGCAGCCTCTATCGACTCCCTGGGTCGGAGACTCTGTGATACAACCCAGTAAAGGAGTAGTAGGGTCTGAGATAATACAGACTCGAGATCCAGAGCACCTTAAGTGAAGCCATAGTGACCCAAGGGAAGAACCCAGAGAAGGCACAAACCTCCGAAATCATGGGAAAGAGGAATAACACTGAAGTAATGAATGTGCACAACCCCACAACATCAGAACCTGATAAAACAGAAAATCAGAGATTTCTAGAAGATCAAATCAGGAAAATAACTGTAGAAATAATAGAGGTGCTTCGAAAAGAACTCAGAGAGAGCCAAAAAGAGATAAAGGATGCAATTAATGAAGTAAAGGCCTCAATTCAAAGCACAAACAACCGATTAGACCACATGGAGAACAGAATCTCGCTCTTAGAAGATGAGCAATCCAAAAATGAATGCATAGTTTCTAATCTAGAAAAAGATATCCAACAGCAGGAATCTGACATTGAAGAAATATGGGCCCATCTTAAGAGAGCTAACCTAAGAATAATTGGAATAGAGGAGGGAAAAGAAAGTGATACCAAAGGGATCAACAATCTCTTCAAGGAAGTAATAGCAGAAAATTTTCCAAATATAGAGCAAGAGGTTGATACACAGATCCAGGAAACTTATAGAACTCCCTTTAGACAGGATCCGAGAAGAGGATCCCCACGCCATATAATTGTCAAAATGACCAATGTGGAAGCCAAGCAGAGAATCTTAAAGGCAACAAAAACAAAGGGCCAACTCACATTCAGAGGCAAACCAATTAGAATCACTCCAGACTTCCCAAACCAAGTCATGAGAGCCAGAAGGGCTTGGAGTAACATATTCCAAACTCTGAAAGAAAACAACTTCCAGCCAAAAATTTCCTATCCAGCAAAACTTTCTATCAAATTAGATGGAGAAATAAGAAGCTTCCATGACAAACAGAAACTGAAGGAATATATGTCTTCAAAACCAGCGCTAGAGAAAATACTCAAAGAGATTAACTACAAAGAAGAAATAGGTAACACTCACCAGAACCAGAGAAACAAGAGTTTCCATCCAACAGACAACTAAGATTGGTTATCTGTGGAGATTCATTATTTATGTTAGTCTTTTACCTATCTCTAAATTGTATTGTTTGCCTTTATTGTTGTTAATTTTTAGGATTTCTAGTTGGAATATTAATATATCTTCAGATATAGCATTTGGAAATATTTTATCCAATTCTATTAGTAACTTTTAACTCTGTTTACATTGTCTTTGGATATACAATATTTTCTTTTATTTTTTAGGGAGTTTGTATATTCTTCTGTTGCCTGTGCCATTGAAATCATATCCAAGAAATCACTGCCAATTTCAATGTTGTGAGGTTTTATGACCCAGATTTTCTCCTAAAAGTTTATAGTCTTAAGATTTATATTTAGGTCTTTTATCTATTTTGAGTTAATACTTGTATATGGGATTAGGTAAGGGTCCAATTTTATTCTTTTCCATGTAATTATTATTTTTCAACAATATTTAGTTAAAAGAGTATTATTTCTACCACCAAATCTTCGTGGAAACCTTGTCAAAAATAACTTGACAATATAGGGAAGAATTTAGTTCTAGGCTTGTATTTAACTCCAATGGTCTATATATCTGCCTTTAGAACAGTACTACACTGTTTCAATTATTGTAGCTTTATATGGTTTGAAATCAGAAAATATACATCTTCTAGCTTTGTTTTTGCTTCGAGATTGTTTTGGGTATCTAGAGTCCATATTCCATATCAGGATAGATTTTTTTCTGAAAAATAAATATATGATAGTTTCACCTAAAAAGAAAAAAATATTCTCTGGTAAGAAAGAAAGCAAAAAGAAATATTGAAATGTTATCTTTAAGTCATCAAAAGATTGGTATCAGACAAATGAAACTGTTATGTGAGATTATCATTTTTAATTTTGGATAAATTGCTATAATACTAGATGTCAACCACTAAGCCAAGCATGGGAGGGAGGGATGGGGAGAGAATGGGGTGGGGATCGGGTGGGGGCTGACTGGGCGATGTGTGCATGTATGTCTACAAAAGTTTGTATCCCACTATGATGTATGAATACAGTGCACCAATAAAATAAAATTAAAAAAAAAAAAAAAAAAAAAAAACTAGTTCCCCATTCGCCTATGTAAGAGGAATGGGTCCTCTTACATATGGGTTAAGAAGATATTCAATAGAGAAGCTTATCACTAATACAATATTTAAAAGCTAAATTCTGAATCCACAATCGTCTCAAAAGTGTTTGTAAGCTGATTGGCTCAAGACTGAGAGCAGAAGGCAAATGACTGACCACTTGGGTTTACGGAATCCTCATGAATCCATCCAGCTCTAACGCCAGGAAGCCGCTTCCTGTGAACATCTTCAAACCCAATCTTAAATAATGTAATATGGCCCTAAAAATTTTTATTTTGAAGACAGCAGTGGTGTTCATGTTGCTCATAAAAGAGAATATGTTAGCAAATTATTTTGGGATTTTATTTATTCAAAATATAGAATCTAACATTAAAATAAGAAATGCTTGTTTTTTAAATTACTATACCTGGGGCAGCTTGTAGGTAGGAAGAACAGCTCAGAGGTCTTACAGCTAGAAAACAAAATAAACCGTTTACAAAGCAATATTATTCAATGTCTGTGTAAAGTGCTTATAGATACAAATCTAATCTTTAAAAAAAAATTTAAACTTACAAAATCTGAGAGCCCATTTTGATGTCCTGGGAAGGTTTTTAAAAGTAGAAGTCAAGATGGAAGTCATTCTGAAATATAGAAAGAGAGGAACAAAGTATATCCTGGGTTACCTGAGCAATCTGTGGTCTATAAACTCAGATAAGCTTCTCCATGGCTATTATAAAGTACCAACATTTTAATCTATTATCAACTCTTCTCTTCTTTCTCCTTTTTTTGTACCTGGGGTTGAATCCAGGGGCATTTAGCTCTAAGCTAGACCCTGGCCTTATTTTACTTTTTATTTTGAAACAGAGCCGGGCTAAATTGCTGAGATTAGTCTCAAATCTGAGATTTTCCTGTCTTCATCTCCCAAGTACTGGGATTAGAAGCGTGCGCCACCATTCCCAGCCAACTAATGATACCACAATACGGTACTGACAGTTCTCACGTTGTGCAGTCACTATTCTAAGCACTAACTATCTAATCCTCACAATGACCTATGAACTGAGGCATGGCCACCATACCCTTTGTAAGAGATGAGGGAACTGAGGCATAGAGGACTGAGGCTCACCCAGCGACCTGTAGCTAGTAAGTGGAGGGGCTGGGATGTGAACCTAGAGCTTGTGCCCTTCTACTGGAAGCCAAAGAAACAGGCTGCTGAACAGGACCCTGAAGCCACCACTGTTGCCCTCCTGATTCTGAAGGTTCTCTCGTGATCATGTAGAAGACCTCGCGTGATGTCTGCATTTGAAGGCATACACAGTCAAGTACTCAGGGATGGGGAAGAATCTACTAGAAAGAGAGCTGTCAATAATGCACTTGCAACTTTTTAAAAAGCTTGATATTGCTTCAAAATTAAAAAAAAAAAATCACATAGCTGGGCTCGATGACGCATGCTTGTAATCCCAGTACTTGGGAGGCTGAGGCAGGAGGCTCACAGGTTCTCCACCAACCTCAGCTACTTAGTGAGGTCCTCTGCAACTTAGTGAGACCTGGTTTCAAAATAAAGAATGAAAAATAGGGCTGGGAGTATACTTCGGAGGTAGAATGTCCCTGGGTTCAATCCCCAGGTCCACGCACACAAAAAAATCAAATGCATATACAAATAATAGGGGCATAGGGGCCTACACCTATGGTCCCAGTACTTGAGAGACAGAGACAGGAGATTCACAGGTTCAAGGACAGCCTTATCAACTTAGTGAAACTCTCAGCAACCTAGTGAGACCTTGTTTCAAAATAAAATATTAAGCTGGGTGTGGTGATACACACTTGTAATCCTAGCATTTGGGAGGCTGAGACAGGAGGATCGTTGTTTCACGGACAGCCTCAGCTATTTAGTGAGGCCCTCTGCAACTTAGTGAGACCCTGTTTCAAAATAAAGAATAAAAAATAGGGCTTGGGGTGTAGCTTGGAGGTAGAATGCCCTTGGGTTCAATCAATCAATCAATCAATCAATCTCTCTCTCCTTTCTCCCTCCCTACACACACACACACACACACACACACACACACACACACACGTGTGTAAAATTAGTAGAAAAGACTCTCTTCCTCTTGGTACTCATACCCTTGTGTGGTTGTGCTCTACACAATACTGCAGTTAGTCGGTTCAAACAAGAGTATTTCAAAAGTAGCATATGTCATTTCTGAGGTTTGACTAGGAAAAAAATATTGCTGCTTCAGTCTTGGTCTTTCTCTCAGGTCATTCTGGGGAAGCCAACTAGCAAGGCACCAGCAGCCTCAGGAAGAGACTCATGGACTGAGGAACTAATGCCTCTTGCCAGCAACCATGTGAGTGAGCTTGGAAGCCGATCCCAGAGCAGACAAGCTTTCAGATGACTACAGCCCTGGCCAACATGCTGACTCCATCCTCAAGAGAACTCTTAAATCAGAACAGCTCAGCAAAGTCACCCAGATTCCGGACTCTCCAAAATTATATAAGAACAAATATTTAAGCCGGGCCTGGTGACGCAGACTTGTAATCCCAGTACTTGGGAGGCTGAGACAGGAGGATAGCGGTTGGGGGGCAGCCTCAGCTACTTAGTGAGGCCCTCTGCAGCCAGTGAGACCCTGTTTCAAAATAAAGAATGGGCCGGGGGTGTATCTTGGAGGTAGAATGGTTCAATGTACTGAAAACAAAACAAAAAGGAATATAAAAGAAATTGAACTGGGGGTAGCTCAGAGGTAGAATGCCCCCAAGTTCAATCCCTAGTATGGCAAAAAGAACAAATATTGGTTGTATTAAGCTGCTAAATTTGGGGATACTTGATTCTAACAACAGATAATAAATAAAAGCTCCCAGATAGCCATACATAAGTAATCCCAGTACTTGGGAGACTGAGATAGGAAGACTGCAGATTCAAGACCAGCATATGGTAACTTTGAAAATCCCTGTTTCAAGAGCCAGGCGTGGTGGATCATGCCTGTAATCCCAGTACTTGGGAGGGTGAGACAGGAGGATTGCAGGTTGGAGACCAAACCCAGCAATTTAGTGAGACTCAGTAACCCTGCAAGACCCTGTTTCAAGACAAAAACCAAAAAGGGAAGCAGGTATAGCTCAGAAGAAGAATGCTCCTGGGTTCAATCCTCAGTACCACATACCTGTGTGCGTGTGTGTGTGTGTGTGGGGGGGGAGAATCCCCCGTTTCAAAATAAAAAGTAAATTAGAGCAAGGGGTGTAGCTCAAATGCCTGAGTTCAATCCCCAGTAAAACAATTGCCCTCAGGTTTTCCTCTTGGGTCTTTGTAGACTGACAGGAGGATATACTATGGCTTCCCAAAAGGGGGTCGGGGGCGGGGGGAAGGAATCATGTTCCAAACATACGGATTGAAGAAAGAGAAGTACAGCTCTAGGTGCACTGACCTAGGTACTCAAGGCACTTTGGCCAGGAAAATGCAGAGGCCCATGAGATGGGTGTCTTTTCTTGGAGCTACTTACATTGCCACAAAAACGTAGGATAAAAGTTCCCATAAGTAAGGTTTGCTTTGAAATAAAATCACAATAACAGTCCCAAAAATGTTGAAAACAAGCCAGGCGTGGTGGCCCATGCTTGTAATCCCAGCATACGGGAGGCTGAGACTGGAAGATCGCAGTTCACGAACAGCTTCAGCTACTTAATGAGGTCCTTTGCAACTCATTGAGACCCTATTCCAAAAGTAAAAAGACTAAAATATTGGGCTAGGGGTGTAGCTCTGAGGTACAATGCCCCTGGGTTCCATCCCCAGTACCACAAAAAAACAAAACAAAACAAAACAAAACAAAACAAAACAAAAAGGGGGACCTTGCTTTCACAGATAGTAAAACTTCCAAGCACCAGTAATTAAAACAGACCAGTACTAACATAGGAATAAATGAAATTTATCAACAGGACAGGAGGTAGCAAGTTTAGAAGCAGACCTATGTATATAAGAATTTAGGATATAACTTTTTTTTGGTACCAGGAATTTTCTTATGTGTGTGTGGTACTGGACCCATGGGCATTCTACTGCCAAGGTACACCTCCATCCCTGTTTTATTTTTCTTCTGAAACAAAGTCTCCCTTGGTTGATTAGAGTCTCAATACTTGCTGAACCTGCAATCCTCCTATCTCAGCCTCCCAAATACTGGGATTAAGGCATGTACCATCATGTCCAGCTGGTACTGGGGATTGAACCCAGGGGTATTCTACCTCTGAGTTACATTCCCAGCCCTATTTTATTTTTTATTTTGAAACAGGATCTCCTTGTTGTGGAGAGCTTCACTAAATTGCTGGGCTGGCTGTGAACCTGTGATCCTCCTGGTCTCAGCCTCCCAAGTACTAGCATTACAAGTGTGTGCCACCATGCCCAGCTTCAATATAGCATTTCAAATATGTTGGAGAAAGATTATTCAGTAAGTTTGCTGGGAAAAGGACTACTAGGAAAATATTATCCAAAGTTCACAGCTCACACCCTAAGTACAAATAAATGCTAGACAGATTGAAAAAATATCAGTCTCTCTCTCTCTCTGAGGACTGAATTCAAGGGTATTCTACCTCTGAGCTATACCACCTGCCCCTATTTGTGTGTGTGTGTGTGGGGGGGGTACTGGGGATCAAACCCAGGAGTATTCTACCTCTGATCCATACCTTCAGCCCTATTTTTTAAAACAAGATCTCTCTCTCTCTCTCTCTCTCTCTCTCTCTCTCTCTCTCTCTTGCGGTACTGGGATGAATTCTACCTCCAAGATACACCCACCCCCAGCCCTATTTTTTTATTCTTTATTTTGAAACAGGGTCTCATTAAGTTGTGGAGGGCCTCCCTAAGTAGTGAGGCTGGCCACGAACCTGCGATCTTCCTGTCTCAGCCTTCCAAGTACTGGGATTACAAGTGTATGCCACCATGCCCAGCTAGATCTCACAAATTTGCAGAGTGCCTAAGTTGCTGAGGCTGCCCACCAACCTGAGATCCTCTTGTCTCAGCCTCCCAAGTACTGGGATTACAGACAAGTGTCACCATGCCAGGCTGCGCCTGCCCTTATTTATTTATTTATTTATTTACTTATTTATTTATTTATGGTGGTACTGGGTTTCCTGGAAACCCTGCTACCTCCAGGCTACACTCCCAGACCTATTTTATATTATTTTTTAATTTGGAAACAGGGTCTCCTAAGCCAGTGAAGCTGGCTTCAAACCTGCACGATCCTCCTGTCTCTGCCTCCCAAACGTGGGGATAACAGGGTCTCACTAGATTGGTGAGAGTCTTGCTGTGTTGCTGAGGCTGGCCGGGAACCTGCAAGCCTCCTGTCTCAGCTTCTTAAGTACTCAGATTTCAAATTTTGCCACCATACTTAGCAATATGTTTATTAACTACAAAAAATACTAGAAAAAAATCAGAGATTATTTTAAATGGAGAGTTGGATTCCATAATGAAAAATAACTAACAGCTGAAATATATAAATATTTAACATATATGCAGAAGATCACTGTAGGGCAGGAATGGTGGCGCACACTTGTAATCCCAGTATTTGGGAGGCTGAGACAGGAGGATCCAGGTTCATGGCTAACCTCATCTACTTAGGCCCTCTGCAACTTAGTGAGACCCTGTTTCAAAAATAAAAAGAAGGGAGGCTGAGACCGGAGGATCGTGGTTCGCAGACAGCCTCAGCTACTTAGTGAGGTCCTCTGCAACTCAGTGAGACCCGGTTTCAAAATAAAGAATAAAAAATAGGGCAGGGGTGTAGCTTGGAGGTCAAATGCCCCTGGGTTCCATCCCCAGACCCGCAAAAAAAAAAAAAAGAATAAAAATAAAAAATGAGCCAGCATGGTGGTGCACACTTGTAATCCCTGCGCTTGGGAGACGGAGACAGGAGGATCACGCAGGTGCGAAGCCAGCTGCACTGGCTTAAGAGACCCGGTTTCCAAATAAAATATAAAAAATAGGTCTGGGAGTATAGCCCGGAGGTAGAAGGGCTCCCAGGAACCCCAGTACCACAATAAATAAATAAATAAATAAATAAATAAATAAATAGGCTGGTGGTAGAATGCCCCTGGGTTCTATCCCCAGTTCCACAAAAAAAAAAAAAAAAAATCACTCTGGGGATCTGGGGGTGTCAGCTGGCACACCATGAGCAGCCTAATGGTGAGGTTCTATTATTCTAAACTATTATTAGGTGAAGCAAACAAGATAAAAAAGTGTGTATGAAATGCTACTATTCATGATGAAGGAGAAAAATAGTACGTACATTTCCTTGTATCAGTATAAACTATCTCTAAAAGTACAAAGAAAATGTTAATAATAATTGCTAGATGGAAGGAAGAGAACTGAGTAATTAGAGAGCAGGAGGACAAAGACTTATCACTGGGCCTTTTCCTTTAGTTTTCATTACCAACTATGCCTGGTATTGCTTTGGGCACTCGTATTGACACAGGAATAGTTTACTCAATCTAACGTCCAAGTCTTCTACCTGGAATTGAACTCGGGGCGTTCTACCTCCAAAATACAACTCCAGCCTTTTTATACTTCAGTAAGGTCTCACTAAGTTGCACTCAAATCTATAAGCCTCCTGTCTCAGCCGCCCATGTACTGGGACTGCAGGCATGTGCCAACCAGCCCTATATGTATATATGCCCAGCTATATAACTAGATTTTTAAATAATTTCTCAATTTTGAAACATGTTTTAAATTAAAAAAAGAACAAATTCAAAGATTTTGCCAATGAAAGCTATGATATCTAGCTTCTAAGTTAAAAGGCAAACAACTGGTTTAGAGAAAATACTTGTAACACATAAAACATAAAAGAGTTAATACCCATAATCCATAAAGAATTTGTTTCAAATTATAGGAAAAACAAAAATCTCCACTGCACTCTGTAGTTTTGCTCCAGTCTGCATTTCACCCCACTATGCAGTTGCTCTGTGTGGTTTACATGAGAATGAATCCAGGCCCACTCCAGGGCTTAACCAATTAGTATAATATTCTCCCTGCCAAGATCATTGGCAGGTAACCCAGGCCAAAAACAACTATGCCTGGCATTGCTTTAGGACTCGTATTGACATAGGAAGTTTACTCAATCTAACATTCAAGTCTTCTGCCTGGAATTCTAGAACACAAATCTTCTTTCCTTCTGATGCTTGCTTGATTTGGCTGCAACACTTTGAAAACATTAACAAAACTAGCCTAAGGATAGAGCCAATCAAAGGAGAACAGAGCTGAGAATTGCAAGAGGTGGGGGGCAGGGACTGGATCCTGGTCAGATTCTTTCTGAAACTCATCCTCTGTTGTGCTTTCAGTTCTGCAAGCCAATAAACCCCCTTGAAAATAAGCCAATTGTGTGTGTGTGTGTGTGTGTGTGTGTGTGTGTGTGTGTGTGTGTTACTGGGAATGGAACCCAGGGGCTTTTGACCTCTGAGCTATACCCCCAGACCAATTTATATTTTATTCAATCTTATTTATTTTGTGGTACTGGGGGTGGGACCCAGGGCTTTTCTACCTCCAGGCTATACTACCAGACCTATTTTTTAAATATTTTATTTGGAAACAGGGTCTCACTAAGTTGCTGAGAGCCTCACTAAGTAGCTGAGGCTGGCTTCACACCTTTGAGCCTCCTGTCTCAGCCTCCCAAGCAAGGTGATTTCAAGGATTACAAGCATGTGCCACTACGCCTGGCTACATTTTATTTTGAAACAAGGTCTCACTAAGCTGCTGAGAGCCTCACTAAGTAGCTAAGGCTGGCTTCCAACCTGCATGATCCTCCTGTCTCAGCCTCCCAAGTACTAGGGCCACCATTCCCCGCAAAAGTAAGCCAATTTAATTTGAATTTTCTCAACAGCTCCTTTCTGATACAAAGACCAAAAACAAAAAGGAGCAAATAAACAATTTCACTGAAGAAACTAAAATGCCATAGGTTGAGACTATAGCTCAAAGGAAGAGCACTTGCCTAGCAGGGGTGTAGCCCTGGGTTTAATCCCAAGCACCAAAAAAATAAAAAAGGGCAAATAAAATAAAAATGTTTAATCTCAATAGCAATAAAATTCTTTAAAAATTTAAACAAGGTGATATTTTAGAGTTATCACGTTGTCAAAAATTATATATTTGGTTAGTATACAATTCTGGTAATAGATCTAATTATGTACTTATACATATCAGTTGGTATAGGTATAAATTATCAAAATTCAAAATGTATTTCTGAGTCCAATAATTCCTGTGTGTGGGGGTGTGTTACTGAGGATTGAATTCAGGGGCAGTCTACCTCTGAGCTACCCCCACAACCCTGTTTTATTTTTTATTTTGTGGTGCTGGTGATTGAACCTAGGGGCATTCTACCTCCAAGCTACCCCCCAGCCCTATTTTTATTTTTTTATTTTGAAACAGGGTCTCACTAAGTTGGGAAGGGCCTCATATTGCTGAGTCTGGCCACCAATCTTTGATCCCCCTGTCTCAGCTCCCAAATACTACAAGAGTGCACCAACATACCCAGCTTCCAATAATTCCTCTTATTGACCTCTAATATACAGAAAAGGGAAAAAAAGCATCACTGAAAAAAAAAGCTATGAGTTTGTATAGGAATATATAAAGAGGTGCTACTTTTCTGAGTGGTACTAGGGATTGAATGCAAGGGCACTCGACCTCCGAGCTACACCCCCAGCCCTATTTTTTTTTTTTTCTCTTTATTTTGAAACAGGGTCTACATTGCGAAGGGCCTCATTAAGTAGCTGGGGCTGGCCGCAAACCTGTATTCCTCCTGTCTCAGCCTCCCAAGTACTGGGATTACAAGCATGTGCCAATATGCCTGGCTACTTTTCTTTCTTTTTCTGCTGCTAGGACTTCAACCCAAAGCCTCACCCAAATGCTTTACCACTGAGCCACACCTCCAGCTCCAGTTTTCATATTTGTAAAGAGTTGTAAACAAGACAAAGAATATGTGAAAGAAACCCAAATGGGCTCACAAAGTCAAAACTTTACTGTTTGGACCCTTTACAGAATGTCTGGCACTCCTGATTTAAATAACAATGCTACATGGTATGAAACACAAGAGCATATGGGCAGGAAACAGCTTCTGCACTGTGTATTTCATGAGGCCCAGGATTCTTTTTGCAACTTATTCAGAAGTGGTCATCCAGTTTCTGCTTACAGTGCTCTTGTTGATGGAGGAACGACTCTCTACTTAAGCTTTCAAACAGAAGGCTCTCTTTTTTCTCCATCCTCATTTTAGTCTCAGCTTCCTGGCCATTTCTTGTTTTCCCTCTTGTAGAATAATCTGGTGAGTAGTGTGTTAGATTTATGTCTGAATGCTGGCTCTGCCTAACACCAGACCATTTACATAATTTCTATGAGCCCCACAAACTTCATTCAGAAGCTCAAAGGATAATTTGGGCATTGTGAGGATTAAGCAAAATGGTATGAAGGTGCCACAGGTCCTCAATGCTACTTTTTTTTTTTTTTTTCCGGTACCCAGGATGGAAACCAGGGGCATTCTACCTCTGAGCGACACTCCCAGCCCTATTTTTAATTCTTTATTTTGGAACAGGGTCTCACTGAGTTGCAAAGGACCTCACTAGGTAGCTGAGGCTGTCTGTGAACTGCAATCCTCCCATCTCAGCCGCCCAAATGCTGGGATTACAAACGTGCGCCATCACGCCCAGTTAATGCTACTTTCTTTTGAAACCAATCACTTTGTGCTAGGATTCAAACCCATCTTTCTAGTACAAAACCCGATATAGTACAATGCAGAGATCTTCCTGTGTATGGTACTGGGGATTGAATTCAGGGGCATTCTACCTCCAAGTTATACCTCCAACCCTTTTTATTTTTTTATTATTATTATTTTGTGTGTGTGGTAATGGGGGTGGAACCCAGAGGCTTTCTACCTCTGGGCTATACTCCCAGACCTATTTTATACTTTATTTGGAAGCAGAGTCTCACTAAGTTGCTGAGAGCCTCACTAAGTAGCTGAGGCTGGCTTTGAACCTGTGCGATCCTCCTGTCTCAGCCTCCCAAGCACGGGGATTACAAGCCTGCGGCACCACGCCCGGCTTATTTTGGTATTTTGAAAGGCTAGGTTTCAAAATACGTTTCTCTACGTTGCTGAGAGTCTCGCTAAATTGCTGGGGCTGGCTGCTTACCTGCGTACTCCTGTCCGTGTACCTGAGTACTCCTGTCTCAGCCTCCTAAGTACTGGCATTAGAGGCACTCGCCACCCCGCCTGGCTAATGCAGAGCTCTTGTTTAGCTGCAGACTTAGGCTCTCGTCCTATTTCTCCCACCTGTGGCCGTGGGTAAGCACACACTGATTCTCGGGCTTCCGTTTCTTCACCGATAAAGTGTGGTGGTGGGGTCTTAAAGGGTTAAGTGAAGGATCAGATGCTCGCCAGGTCCCTTCTGGATCAGAAAATGCCCTCGAGCACTCTATCACCAAGCAGGATGGAAGTCTATCTCAGCTCCCCGCACGCCGGAGCCACACCCCGAATTGCTAGCAGATATCAGCGTAAACCCGCGGCGGTACCGCTCTGAATCTACAGCCGCTTAACTTGGCTACAGGTAAAGCAAGCGGACAACAAACCAACACTCCAACACAGCGCAGCGTTTTAGGCACACACTCACGCAAACGGCTCGAGAGAACTCGCAGTGATACGGAAAGGCGGGCGACACCCCTGCTCTGAGCTGCAGCTCCAACGCGGGTGCGGTCGCCGCTGTCACCGCGGCGGCCCGGCGGGCCGGGTCGGAGGCGGAGGTCCCTTCCGCTCCAGGGACTCCCCGGGGCAGGGGCCGCGGCAGCCGGCCATGGCGGAAGCGGGTAGGCAAGGAAGTGGGAGCTGCCTGCGAAAAGGCCGGGCGGGAGAGCGCCGCGCGCCGCACCGTCTCACCTGAACTCGTTCGCGCGCGGACTCCCACTCCAGACCAGGTTCCGTCCCGAGTGACTGGACTCTGCGGGACAGAGGGGCGGGTCCTGCCGCGGAAGGACCCTCGCCCCGCCCCGGGCGCCGGCTCGCGGGCTGCCCGCGGACCGCCTGACCGAAAACGCCGGCGCTCCGCCCCCTCCGCGCCCGCGCGCCCTTGCTCGCCACGAGGACGGAGGAGGCCCCCGCGCTGCCCCGCGTCGCCGGGAGCGAAGGGCAAGGGCAAGGGCTTGGCGACCTCTCGGCGGCTGCGTTTTAGTCAGGCAGTACGTTAGGCACCTAGCTGGCCAAGCTGCGGGGGGGAAAAAGTCCTCCGCTCAGCCGCCCGGGCTGGGAGCGCTCTCCACTTTCGTCCTCTCCTGCTCAAGATGGTGGCCTCCCGCGCAATTGGCAGCCTCAGCCGCTACACTGCCTTGAGGACCCTCCGCTCCCGAGGTGAGACCTGGCACAGGGCGCCCGGAGCCTCGGGCAGAACAGCGGGAACGGGGGTGGCCCGGAGCAGCGTCTGTCCTTTGCTGTCGCCTGCCCACTCCCGCCCCGGGACCCCTCGGGCGGGGAATACTGGCCCGGAACCGCGCTTCCTGTGTCCTTGAGAAGGGACTGTCACTCTTACAGCTCCGAGTCCGGCGGCGACTTCGGTCTCCACCACCCCTAGCGCTCTGGAGTCCCCTCCCAGCCGGGCACTCTCCGCGCGTCTAGCGCGCTGCACTCCCGGGCTCACGCCCCTCTAATTTCCTTTAATGACGGCCTTGGGCCCGACACCGCTAGGTCCGGAGGACCAGGACCCAGTCCGTCGCATCTTTAAGGCCCACAGCACCTTGCTCGCCGCAGGAGCTATCTTATACGCTTCTCAGATGGAATTAACCAGCCTTGGAAATGACTGCCACTCCCAGCACTTTCCCCTCAATGCCATTTTAGCACTTCATTACCGAGCTCAACGGTTGGAGTTCAGCTAGTATCTTTGTGAACGTATAGTATGGTGAAATGGGAAGTTATGCAGCTTGAAGAGATGTTTTAAAAATACGCAAGTGTCTGTATCCTAAGGAAAAAATGTCACATCATTTTAGGAACTTTATCCCATTTCGTTTCTGCCGATTCCCAGCCAGCATGTCCTTTTCAGACTGGCAGTGAACGAGTTAAAGAGGGTGATTGGAGGAAACCTAGCATTTTTCTTTCATCACAAATCTGTAAGGTCAAGCGTGACCTTTTATTGCATGTTGTTCTTAATGCCAGTTACTTAATTAGAAACTTTTATTTCAAACTGTAAAACTGTACTATGAATTCTCGCTCCTTCCTCTGCCGGAACCAGTATAGTAGTGTTTTTTTCCTTCTTTCTTTCATTTGAGTCTTCCTGTAGTGCAAGGGAATGATGGAATGCTTGAATCTTTTTCTGCTTGCTTGCTTGCTATTTTTGTGGTACTGGGGCATTGTACCTCTGAGCTACATACCCAGCCCTATTTTTTAGTCTTTTTATTTTTTTTGAAACAGTGTCTCACTGAGTTGCCAAAGGCCTAGCTAAGTAGCTGAGGCCATCTGAGAACCAAGATCCTCAGGTCTCAGCCTCCCTAATGCTGGGATTTGGGATTACACGTGTGGGCCACCACTCCGGGCTCCTTCTGCTTTCTTTTTTAAACCACTGTTTTTAGTCTCCATGGGACACTTTTGTGTACCAATCATAGTATCACCGCATTATGAAAAGTTGAAATGCTGTAAAGACTGAGGAAAGGAATTAAGAAAAGGGAATTATTTATTGTCTTACTAGTTATATACCTCTCTGTTAGCATTTGGTCATATTTCCTTGCAGTTTATATTTTTCTTTATTTTCCACATTTGTTGCTTACCACTTTTGATAATCTCACACACACACACACACACACACACACACACACACACACTTAATTTGCCCCTGCATTGACTGTAGTGTATCTCTTATGAATTGGCACTGGTAGTCACGTCATGTGGTGTCTGATAACTAGCTATGTGACTTTGGGCAAATACCTTAACCTAAGTGGGCTTTATTTTCTCATCTGTAAAATGAATGATTGAGACTATCATTTTTCTTTGTATGAGAAGTAACATGCAGAGTAATTAAAAACATTATAAACATGGAGTCTGACTTCTGGGTGTGAATCTATTGCCTTCTGGTGACCTTAGGCAATTAGCTCTATATCTATGTTCTCGTTTCATAAGACGGAGAATACAACCACTTTTTGAGGCCTAAAGAAATAATGCTAAGTATAAAGCAGTTTATCATAGAATAAGTGCTCAGTAAATTTTAGCTATTATTAACTATTTTCAGCCCTGAAAAACTATGATCCTGTACATCTGAGAATTTTTAAAGTAATTTATCTATTTTACATGTGTAATGAAAAAAACAGCCTTGAATAGAAATAAATACACACATGTAGTGGGGCATGGCGGCACATGCTTATAATTCTAGTACGTTGGGAGGCTTAGACAGGCGGATCACAGGTTCACAGCCAGACTCACCAGCAACTTAGGCCCTCCACAACTTAGTAAGACCCTGTTTCCAAATAAAAAAATAAGGTTAGCGTTACAGCTCAGAGGTAGAAAGCCCCTGGGTTCAATCCCTAGTACCATATACACACACACACAAAAAAAAGAGAAATATATGCACGTGTAAATATATTTTTTGCATTGTTTTTCACCAATAAGAAAATATAGCTCACTATAGTTAACTGTCTCTTTTAATAGCAATTTGTAAATTTGAAAAAATAATCTAGTAAGTAAAGTTAAAATTACCTTTACACCTGGATTACCATGTATACCCAGCAGAATGATTCTTTGCCCTGAAAGTTTGCCAAGGCATTGCCAAACAATGAATGAGACTGACTTACCGGAAAGTGACTAAATTCTCTCGAACCTGACTTGTAATTCCTGAAGTTTTAGAGCATTCTTGCCCTACACATGCTGTCATTCTTAATACAGCCATCAAAGAAAAATCACATCTTGACCATAATATCTGTTGAATTCTCAGTCCTCCTATATCTAAACTCCTAAATATGTCAGTGGTAAAAATGAGTTCACAGGAAATGAATTCGAGGCCAAAAGCCTTGGTAGACAATGCAGCCTTTTTTAAATTTGACTCTCATTTCCCATCCCTTCTCCCAGAGTCCAATTTTGAGAAAAGCTATTGATTGTAACCAAAGTGACATTTTCAAATCTGAAATTTGTGTCAGCACAGTCCAACTCCACTGATTATACCCTTCTGTGATCTTTAGGCATTTTGAGTCGCATACAAAGATGATTAAAAGTAGGCCAAAGGTGTCTTTTTTGTTGGCTCAGTAGATGTAGGCTAAAGTTCATCCAGCTACTAGTGGGTGAGCTTTGCTGGTAGGTATTGGGTAAGGCCAGATTCCAAAAGCAAAGTTACCTTGTACTTCGACTTGATTTAGTTGACCGTGGTTTGGAACTCTTTTCTAAATATGTTTGTGCATTTACTGATTTTCTCTTTGCCTTTTGCCTCCATCGATTTAAAAGAGGTTTTGTGACTGTGTGTGTAGAGGGGGATGGTGTTTATAGCTAAGGTAAGTTAGTGGGCAAGGATTAAAATGCCTTTAGACCAATGAGCACCTACCTGTTGGCCCAGATATTTTATCTTTATCATTGCAATCTCAAAGCCAGGCATGGTGGTGCACACTTGTAATCCCAGCTCTTGGGAGGCTGAGAAAGGAGGATTGCACAGGTTCAAAGCCAGCCTCAGCTACTGAGTGAGGCTCTCAGCAACTTAGTGAGACCCTGTTTCCAAATAAAGTGAAAAATAGGTCTGGGAGTGTAGCCCAGAGGTAGAAAATCCCCTGGGTTCCACCCTCGGTACCACGGGGGGGGGGGGGATTGCAATCTCAGTGCATGCTCACTCTGACTTTTCTCCTCCTCCTCCTCCTCCTCCTCCTCCTCCTCCTCCTCCTCCTCCTCCTCCTCCTCCTCCTCCTCCCTCCTCTTCTTCTTTCTCTTTCTCTTCTTCCTTCTTATTTATGTATTTGTGTTTCTTAGTTTTTGTCTGTCTTTCCACATCATCCTTTCCAACAGTATTCCAAGTCAGGCTGTTTTCACTCTCATATACTTACTTATTTATTTATTTATTTATTTATTTATTGTACTGGGGATTGAACCCAGGAGCATTCTGCCTCCAAGATACACTCCCATCCCTATTTTTAATTCTTTATTTTGAAACAGGGTCTCACTGAGTAGCTGAGACTGGCTGGAAACCTGGGAGCCTCCTGTCTCAGCCTCCTGAGTACTGGGATTAGATGATAAGCGTGTGTCACCACACTGGGCCCTTTGTTCTGTTTAGAAAAACGCATCCTCTGCTTCCCTTCCCACTAGGATTCTCTTTTACAGGCAAACCCCTTTGATACCAGGTCTATTTTTACCTCTTTATCTCCACTAAGAACCATTTCTTAGATATTATAGCTGAAGTCCTAGAATATCCACCAAGACAGTTACTTCTTACATTTTTTGTTCACCCCAAGTATCTAGATGTATCCAAGTTCCTAGTACAGTGCACAGCACATGTGGAGCCAAAATAAATTTTTTTGTTGGATGGTGACTAGGAAGTGATATTGGAAAAAATCATAACTTAGTTGGCAAAACACCTGCTACAGATGCAGCAGGAGAGGACAGAAATGTAAAAAATAAAGATCAAAAGGCAAGCCGTGGAGGAAAAGATCATTGTAGTTGGAATCTGAAGGTGAGGTTTTGTGGGAAATGTTGGAGCCATGATGCACATACAAGAAGGAAGAGTGATAAATACAGATGGCACGGATTTAACTGGTGGGGAAGCGAGTCGGAAGTACATCATTAGAGAAACGGGCCCTGGGGATTGAAGTGATCATGGGTGGCTCACTTGTACAGCTCAGATGTACAGTGTATACTTGTACAGCTCACATGTACAGCTCACATGTACAGTGTATGCTTGGATAGCTCACATGTACAGCTCAGATGTACAGTGTATGCTTGTACAGCTCACATGTACAGCTCAGATATACAGTGTATGCTTGTACAGCTCACATGTACAGCTCAGATGTACAGTGTATGCTTGTACAGCTCACATGTACAGCTCAGATGTACAGTGTATGCTTGTACAGCTCACATGTACAGCTCAGATGTACAGCGTATGCTTGGATAGCTCACATGTACAGCTCAGATGTACAGCGTATACTTGTACAGCTCACATGTACAGCTCAGATATACAGTGTATGCTTGTACAGCTCACATGTACAGCTCAGATGTACAGTGTATGCTTGTACAGCTCACATGTACAGCTCAGATGTACAGTGTATGCTTGTACAGCTCACATGTACAGCTCAGATGTACAGTGTATGCTTGTACAGCTCACATGTACAGCTCAGATATACAGTGTATGCTTGTACAGCTCACATGTACAGCTCAGATGTACAGTGTATGCTTGTACAGCTCAGATGTACAGTGTATGCTTGTACAGCTCACATGTACAGCTCAGATGTACAGTGTATGCTTGGATAGCTCACATGTACAGTGTATGCTTGTGTAGCTCACTTGTACAGCTCAGATGTACAGCGTATGCTTGGATAGCTCACATGTACAGCTCAGATGTACAGCGTATGCTTGGATAGCTCACATGTACAGCTCAGATGTACAGCGTATGCTTGGATAGCTCACATGTACAGCTCAGATGTACAGTGTATGCTTGTACAGCTCACATGTACAGCTCAGATGTACAGTGTATGCTTGTACAGCTCACATGTACAGCTCAGATGTACAGTGTATGCTTGGATAGCTCACATGTACAGCTCAGATGTACAGTGTATGCTTGTACAGCTCACTTGTACAGCTCAGATGTACAGTGTATGCTTGTACAGCTCACATGTACAGCTCAGATGTACAGTGTATACTTGGATAGCTCACATGTACAGCTCAGATGTACAGTGTATGCTTGTACAGCTCACATGTACAGCTCAGATGTACAGTGTATGCTTGGATAGCTCACATGTACAGCTCAGATGTACAGTGTATGCTTGTACAGCTCACATGTACAGCTCAGATGTACAGTGTATGCTTGTACAGCTCACATGTACAGCTCAGATGTACAGCGTATGCTTGGATAGCTCACATGTACAGCTCAGATGTACAGCGTATACTTGTACAGCTCACATGTACAGCTCAGATATACAGTGTATGCTTGTACAGCTCACATGTACAGCTCAGATGTACAGTGTATGCTTGTACAGCTCACATGTACAGCTCAGATGTACAGTGTATGCTTGTACAGCTCACATGTACAGCTCAGATGTACAGTGTATGCTTGTACAGCTCACATGTACAGCTCAGATATACAGTGTATGCTTGTACAGCTCACATGTACAGCTCAGATGTACAGTGTATGCTTGTACAGCTCACATGTACAGCTCAGATGTACAGTGTATGCTTGTACAGCTCACATGTACAGCTCAGATGTACAGTGTATGCTTGGATAGCTCACATGTACAGTGTATGCTTGTGTAGCTCACTTGTACAGCTCAGATGTACAGCGTATGCTTGGATAGCTCACATGTACAGCTCAGATGTACAGCGTATGCTTGGATAGCTCACATGTACAGCTCAGATGTACAGCGTATGCTTGGATAGCTCACATGTACAGCTCAGATGTACAGTGTATGCTTGTACAGCTCACATGTACAGCTCAGATGTACAGTGTATGCTTGTACAGCTCACATGTACAGCTCAGATGTACAGTGTATGCTTGGATAGCTCACATGTACAGCTCAGATGTACAGTGTATGCTTGTACAGCTCACTTGTACAGCTCAGATGTACAGTGTATGCTTGTACAGCTCACATGTACAGCTCAGATGTACAGTGTATGCTTGGATAGCTCACATGTACAGCTCAGATGTACAGTGTATGCTTGTACAGCTCACATGTACAGCTCAGATGTACAGTGTATGCTTGTACAGCTCACATGTACAGCTCAGATGTACAGTGTATGCTTGTACAGCTCACATGTACAGCTCAGATGTACAGTGTATGCTTGTACAGCTCACATGTACAGCTCAGAGGTACAGTGTATGCTTGGATAGCTCACATGTACAGCTCAGATGTATAGTGTATGCTTGGATAGCTCACATGTACAGCTCAGATGTACAGCGTATACTTGTGTAGCTCACTTGTACAGCTCAGATGTACAGTGTATGCTTGGATAGCTCACATGTACAGCTCAGATGTACAGCGTATGCTTGGATAGCTCACATGTACAGCTCAGATGTACAGCGTATGCTTGGATAGCTCACATGTACAGCTCAGATGTACAGTGTATGCTTGTACAGCTCACATGTACAGCTCAGATGTACAGTGTATGCTTGTACAGCTCACATGTACAGCTCAGATGTACAGTGTATGCTTGGATAGCTCACATGTACAGCTCAGATGTACAGTGTATGCTTGTACAGCTCACATGTACAGCTCAGATGTACAGTGTATGCTTGGATAGCTCACATGTACAGCTCAGATGTACAGTATATGCTTGTGTAGCTCACTTGTACAGCTCAGATGTACAGCTCAGATGTACAGTGTATGCTTGGACAGCTCACATGTACAGCTCAGATGTACAGTGTATGCTTGTGTAGCTCACTTGTACAGCTCAGATGTACAGTGTATGCTTGTACAGCTCACATGTACAGCTCAGATGTACAGTGCCCCTGGGTTCAGTATCTAGTACAAAAAATGAATAAATAATTTCTCTTGAGCAAGTGAAGGAAAGGAATTTGGAGAGTGGGAGAATAGGCACAGAGAAAGAGAAGTAGTCACAAGCTACAGGAAAGGAACAGTTCCTGAGAGGTTGCTGGGGACCTGAAGCTTCTTTTCCTTTCTCTTAACAGTACTCCTAAAGAAGGCGCTCTCTACTAAATTGTGTTTGTATGTTCCAGAATCATATATCCACTGATGTAGTCCAAATGCTGTATACTTCAACGAAAATTGAAAATAAAAGGGTTTTGGCTCTAAGAACTAGGGATTAAATAGCGTAGTTGGGGAAAGCTAGTGTTATTAGAAGGAGCCGCTAGATATTAGAATATTATGTTTGATATTACATTAAGACTTATACCCTTTCATTTATTTTATTTTGATTTTTGATACTGGGGTTGAACCCAGGGGCATTCTACCTCCAAGCTACACCCCCAGCCTTATTTTTTATTCTTTATTTTGCTTTTTTGTTTGTTTGTTTTTTCCAGTACTAGAGATTGAACCTAGGGGCATTCTACCTCTGAGCTATACTCCCAGCCCTATTTTTTATTCTTTATTTTGAAACAGGGTCTCACTATGTTGCAGAGGGCCTTACTAAGTAGCTGAGGCTGTCTGTGGACTGGGATCCTCCTATTTTAGCCTCCCAAGTACTGGGATTACAAGAGTGCACCACCATACCTGGCTTCTATTCTTTATTTTGAAACAAGGTCTCACTAAGTTGCAGAGGGCCTCACTGAGTAGCTGAGGCTGGCCACCAGCCTGCGATCCTCCTGTCTTAACCTCACAAGTACAAACGTGTGCCATCATGCCTGGCTGTTTTTACTTTTAGAACCAAGGAAAGAGAAATCATTTTCCCAAGTTAATGGAACATGATTTGAAAGATATGGGCAGAGAAAAGAAGACAGACATTCAAGAGATGCATAGGAGAAATGGTTTAAGGTGAACCATGAACGAAAGACCAGGAAATAAGCAGGCTTTTTATTCTCATGAAACTTGTAATTAAGAGATGTTGACCCTGGCCTTCCTCCAGAACAACGTGGTTACTGCCTCCACCAAGGTGTTTGGATAAGAGCAGGGTAGACGTGAGCCTTTAATAGTTAAAAAAAAAAAAAAAGCCGGGCGTGGTTGCGCACGCTTGTAATCCCCGCGTTTGGGAGGCAGAGAGAGGAGGATCGCGCAGGTTCGAAGCCAGCCGCATGCGCTGGCTTAGGAGACCCTGTTTCCAAATAAAAATGTACAAAATAGGTCTGGGAGAGTAGCCCGGAGGTAGAAGGGCTTCCAGAAACCCCAGTACCACCAAAAAAAAAAAAAAAAAAAAAAAAGCAGCCGGGTGTGGTGGTGCACACTTATAATCTCAGTGCTTGAGAGGCTGAGACAGGAGGAGCGCACAGGTTCGAAGCCAGCCTCAGCTACTTAGTGAGCTTCTCAGCAACTTAGTGAGACCCTGTTTCCAAAAAAATATATGTGTGTGTGTGTGTGTGTGTGTGTGTGTGTGTGTGTGTGTATAATAGGGGTAGAATGCCTCTGGGTTCCACCCCCAGTACCACCAAAAAAAAAAAAAAAAAAGTAGCATTACAAACACATTTAGGTTTATTTATTTATTTATTTATTGTGGGTCTGGGGTGGAACTCAGGAGCATTTGACCTCTGAGCTACATCTCCTGCCCTATTTTTTATTATTTATTTTGAAACAGAGTCTCACTAAGTTGCGGAGGGCAGCTAGGCGTGGTGGCCCTATTTCCAAATAAAGTATAAAATAGGTCTGGGAGTATAGCCCAGAGGTAGAAAAGCCCCTGGGTTCCATCCCTAGTACCACACACACAAAAAAACCTGTATACATGCATACATGTCCAGTGTCACTTATGAAACAGTCTGGGTATCAGAGGCCAATAAAACATGCTCAGTGTAATGTCTTGACTTTGTCCTGCAGAGTTTCAGGTTACAAATGGTAGTTTACAATCAAGATGTCTGTAATCATGTCCAGAGCTTTATATCGTCATGTTGGAGAAGCTAAACCAGTGAAGGGATGAGGAAAAAGAGGAGAGTGGCTGGTTTTTGTTTTCTAAAAATAGAAATATTCTTGGTGGCATGTAGCATGGATGTTTTCAGTTAGAAATACTTAAAATAGCAAATTATGACTTAGAATGTTTAATTTATAGTAGCCACTGTTGCTCTCAATTTTACTTTTGATAATATTAGAAAGTTCATCTCTTCCAGAAAAATGTAAGATGCGGCTGGAAACCCGCAGGGATTTATTTGGAATAAATACGGATCTGACAGTAAGGATTGCTTAGTAGTTTAATTACTGCTTAATGTATTTGTTTCTTATTACTGCTGTAATAAAGTACCACAAATTTAGTGTCTGCAGCAGTGCCGATGTTCATCTTCAGAGGTCAGAAGTGCAAAATGAGTGTTAGTAGGCTACAAGCGAAGGTGCCCACAGGCCTCGGTCCGTTCTGGACGCTGGTGCCTTCCCTCTTTTAGCTTCAGAGGCTGCCGGCTGCCTGGATTCTTTCTCAGCATCTTGGGGCCAAGTCATCCTCGGAGCCATCGCTCTGGTTCTCTTTCTTCTCTGTGATTACCCTAAACCCACTTGGATAATCTGATATTCTCCCTATATAGGTCAGCTGACTAGCAACCTTAATCTGTTTGCAACTTCAATCCCCTTTTGCCATGTAACCTAACATATTTATAAGATCTGGGGATGTATCTGCTTTGGAGGATTCATTCATCTACTTTATTTTATTTTAATTTTTTTTGGTACTGGGAATGAAACCACAGGGCATTCTACTTCCAAGCGACACCCCATTCCTATTTTTTATTCTTTGTTTTGAAGCAGGGTTTCACTGAGTTGCAAAGGGCCTCACTAAGTAGCTGAGGCTGGCCGCGAACCGCGATCCTCCTGACTCAGCCTCCCGAATGCTGGGATTACAAGCGTGCGCCACCACGCCCGGCTTAGAACACATTTTCTGATTTGGAGGTGGTGGTTGTTATTGTTGTAAATTCCAGCTTTGCTGTATCTAACAGGTGCTACAGAAAATCTGTTTTGCAAAAGAATTAATTTTGAAATACCCTTTCTTTACAGGTTATATTTGCCGCAGCTTCACAGGGTCTTCTGCTTCGCTGGGTAAGTCTAATTTCTTGATGACTTACTTACATTGTTTTTTTAGATTTAGTTTGCAATAAACATGTTTACAAATAAATTTTCCTTTTCTTTTTAGCCAGAAACCATATTAACTATGGAATCAAAGGGAACGTGGCAGTTATTCGAATTAATTCACCCAATTCAAAGGTAACTCATTTAACTTTCTGCAGTTCATTTCTACTGATTACATTCATGAATCCAGTCCTGAAGAGGGAAGAAAACTAGCAATCTGGCAATAATCCTATCACATGAGTTTGCAGGGGTTTTTTTGTTTTGGTGGTACTGGGGTTCCTGGAAACCCTTCTACCTCCAGATTATACTCCCAGACCTATTTTTATATTATATATATTTTTATTTGGAAACAGGGTCTCTTTTTTTTTTTTTTTTTTTGAAGATTTAAAGAAGTTTATTAGAAAGATACAGAGGATAGGTACAGCTCCATACCAGACTGGCATGCAGGGGTGACTTGAATGAATACACCCGGAAACAGGGTCTCTTAAGACTTCGAACCAGCGTGATCCTCCTGTCTCCGCTTCCCAAGCGAGGGGACCACATGCGCCACCACGCCCGGCGAGTTTACAGTTTAATAATTAAATTAAAGCTTGACAAACTGCCTAATGAAAGTAGTCTTCTGAAGCTGAGTCTTCTTGAGCCAGGTGTGACGGCACACACCTATAATCTCAGCACTTGGGAGGCTAAGCCAGGAAGGTCAGCCTCAGCAACTTGGCGAGACCTTGTTTCAAAATAAAAACAAAATAGCCGGGCGTGGTGGCGCACGCTTGTAATCCCCGCGCTTGGGAGGCAGAGACAGGAGGATCGCGCAGGTTCGAAGCCAGCCGCGCGCGCTGGCTTAGGAGACCCTGTTTCCAAAATGAAAATGTAAAAATAGGTCTGGGAGTGTAGCCCAGAGGTAGAAGGGCTTCCAGGAACCCCAGTACCACAAAAAAAAAATAAATAAAATAAAAAATAAAAAAATAAAAACAAAATAGGGTTGAGGCGTAGCCCAGAGGTAGAATGCCCCTGGGTTCAATCCCCAGTACCACCCAAAAAATAAATAAATAAAAAAGGAAGGAAGAAAATAATTCCTTCTTATGTTATTGTCAAGGGTTAATAAGACTAGCCTCTGTTGCAGTGTAGACTGAGGAGGTCCGACTTAGTAAATAAGAAAGTACAAGCTTTGTTTATAAAAATTGAAGCTTCCTTGCCCACATTAAACAGGAGGGGGGAGAGTCAGTACTGGGGATTGAACTCTGAGCTATACCCTCAGCCCTTCGTATTTTTTATTTTGAAATAGGGTCTTGGTAAGTTACTCAGGCTCTTCTCAAACTTGTGATTCTCCCAGCTCTGCTTCCCCTAAAACCGGGATGATAGATGTGTCCATATCTAGCTTTTATTTTATTTTTAAATTTTTTTTTTGTAGTAGTACTAGGGATTGAACCCAGGGGCATTCTGCCTCCGAGCTACACCCCCAGCCCTATTGTTTTCTTCTTTATTTTGAAACAGTGTCTCAGTACGTTGTGGAGGGCCTCACTAAGTAGATGGGGCTGGCCACAAACCTGTGACCCTCCTGCCTCAGCCTCCCAGGTACTGGGATTACAAGCGTGTGCCACCACGCCTGGCTTATTTTTTTATTTTGAAACAGGATCTCACTAAGTGGCTGAGGGTATCTCCTGTCTCATCCTCCCAAGTACTGGAATCATAAGTGTACACCACTGCGCCTAGCTTAAACAGGAGATCGTTAAATCGACTTTCACTTATTCTTAGTAGGTTGGGCCCTTGGCTCTGAAGCTTCCCGAGGGATCTGAGTGACTCCATGCAATTCACATTAAAGATCAAGTTCTACGCAAAAGTGGAGCTTGTTTTGTTTTCGGCAGCCTCAGCAAAGCAGGCGGCATTGTTCCACCCTTTGCCAAGAAGAGCTTTACCGCAGGAGCCCGTGCTCTTCTCCTATCTCAAGTCAGTGTAAAGGCAAAAGCCTGTAACCAGCCAGGTGTTGTGGTGCACATCTGTAATCCCAGTGCTTGGGAGGCTGAGACAGGAAGGGCACAGGTTTGAGGCCAGCCTCAGCAATGTAGACCCTGTTTCAAAATAAAAAATAAAGGGCTGGGGGTATAGCTCAGAGGTAGAATGCCCCTTAGTTCAATCCCCAGTATGGGAAAAAAACAAAATCCTGTAACCAGAGACCTAGATGAAATGGGAGGCCCTCGACGGAAGCATTTGACAGCTGTCACAAGTTAATAACAACAGCCTTTGCCTCTCACGGGAGTTAAAACTTAACACTCACCAGTGAGTCGAGCTTAAGATAGTTTTCCAGAATTTTCCCAAATTGAGTATTTTTCTGAACATAATCATTCATACTCCAAACGCAAAACCACATTTAATCCAGCTTCAATAATTAACACTTATTAAGAGAGTATTATATGTCTAATTTTAATTTCTTCTTTCCTTAACATACAGATTTGTCCTTGCAGATAAATGCTTGTCGACTTATTTTACAGGATTCAAACTCTTAGGAATATGAACTTGCTCCCCCTCTAGTAGGCGGTTATTAAAGGCAGGAGTGCCGGTAGCCGGCCCAACACGCCTGAACGCGAACCTTGGGGTTGTTAGTTTCTGCTTCACTTTCTTCCTTTTAACAGTCTGCTTAATAAACACTTCCCATAATCAAAATAACATAGTATGCACCTGGTCCTTCAAATGTAAACCTGGATTTATCTCTTTCCCCTTGACAGGTAAATACACTGAATAAAGAGGTACAGTCAGAATTCATAGAAGTAATGAATGAGATCTGGGGTAATGACCAGATCAGAAGTGCTGTCCTCATCTCATCCAAGCCCGGCTGCTTTGTTGCAGGTGCTGATATCAAGTAAGTTATGGGAGCCTTGAACTTACCTTTTCCCTTGGCCAGTAATACATCTCTAAGGCCTAATAATTCCTCTCATTAAAAGAAGGTAGAAGTAAATTTTCTAAAGCAATTTTTAAGTATATCTTCATAAATATAATAAAGTGACAAATAGCCGGGTGTGGAGGCGCACGCTTGTAATCCCTGCGCTTGGGAGGCTGAGACAGGAGGATCGCACAGGTTCGAAGCTAGCCTGAGTTGGCTTAAGAGACCCTGTTTCCAAATAAAATATAAAATAGGTCTGGGAGTGTAGCCCGGAGGTAGAAAGCCCCTGGGTTCCATCCCCAGTACCACCAAAATAAATAAGTAAGTAAATAAAGCTGATAAATAGAGGGACTTGTTGCTTAAATTATTTTGTTATTCATTTATTTATTTATTTTTTGGTGGTACTGGGGGTGGAACCCAGAGGCTTTCTACCTCTGGGCTATACTCCCAGACCTTTTGTATATTTTATTTGGAAACAGGGTCTCACTAAGTTGCTGAGAGCCTCACTAAGTAGCTGAGGCTCTCTGCTACTTAGTGAGACCCTGTTTCAAAGTAAAGAATTAAAAAATAGGAGCTGGGTGTGGGCACACGCTTGTGCCATCACGCTTGTAATCCCAGCATTCAGGAGGCGGAGACTGGAGGATCCTGGTTCGCAGACAGCCTCAGCTACTTAGCGACGCCCTTCTCAATTCAGTGAGACCTGTTTCAAAAATAAAAAGACTAAAAACTAGGGCTGGGGGTTTAGCTCGGAAGTACAGTGCCCCTGGGTTCCATCCCTAGTACTGGAAAAAAAAAAATTGGGCTGACTGGGGGTGTAGCTCAGAGGTAGCATGCCCCTGGGTTCAATCTCCAGCACTACGCACACACACACACAAAATAGGGGATTGGAGCGTAACTTGGATGGGAGATAGAATGTCTCAGGGTTCAATCCCCATTATCAAAAATAGATAAATAAGTAAATAAATAAATAAATAAATATAAAAAGGATGGGAGCTGGGTGTGGTGGCCCATGCTTGTAATCCCAGTACATGGGAGGCTGAGACAGGAGGATTGCACATTCAAGGCCAGCCTCAGCTACTTAGCAAGGCTCTCTACAATTTAGTGAGAACTTGTTTCAAAATAAAGAATAAAAAATAGGGCTGGGGAGATAGCTCAGAGGTAGAAAGCCCCTGGGTTCCACCCCCAGTACTACAAAACAAAACAAAAATCAGAGGTAGAATACCCCTGGTTCACTCTCCAGTATAACACCCACATGCACGCGCGTGTGAACACACACACATGTATTATTCTTTGTATTTTAGATAGTGGTAGTAAGGATTATAGATTAGTAATTTAAATTTAAGTTGTCTGTGGAATTTTGGGATTTTTTTTTTTTTTTTTTTTGCTTGTTTATTTTTGAGGACTGGGGATTGAACTCAGGGATGCTCTATCTCTGAATTAAACCCCCAGCCCTATTTTTTTTTTTTTTTTTTTTTTTTGTAATTTGAAACAGGATCTCGCAAAGTTGCTGCGGGTCTTGCTAAATTCCCGAGGCTGGCCTTGAACCCGCGACCCTACAGTCTTAGCCTTTCAAGTACTGGGATTCCAGGCCTATGCCAACATGCCCAGCCATATTTGTGTATTTTTAAGCCTTGCTCCACAATATGTACCCATTTTTATATATAATAATTAGAATTTATAAATGTTCGGAAAAATTAAATTACATGGCAGCTTTTTCTGGTAGGTCATTTATTTGAGCCTAGTGAGACGCTGACAGATGTGGCAGGAGCTGCACATACCCATAGCGACGGATGAGCATTTTCTGTAAGGCCAGCCGAGAAACTCTTATTGTAAAAAATGACAGAAAATACCAGTCCCGAGTCAAAAGTACAAAATCCAGATCTTCATAGTGTTCAGAAGCTGGGTGCAGCGGCGTGTGACTGATCCCAATACTTGGGAGGCTGAGACAGGAGGATCCCAGTTTAGAGGCCAGCCTTGGCAATATAGTGAGTCTCAGTTTCAAAATAAAAAAATAATCTTGTTACAGTAATTTAAGAAAAATAAATTTGTTTTGTCTTAATAAAATTAATTAATTTTAAAAAATAAAAAGGGGTGTGGGGCAAAGCTCAGTGGTAGAAAACCTGTGGGTTCAATCCCTAGTACTACCACTGCCAAAAAAAGAAAAGTTTAGAAACAAAGTAGCAAATTTAACTCAAGGTGAAGTGGGTGGAATAAATACAGCTTTATTTATTGTAGCAGACCTTTTTTTTTTTTTTTTGGTGGCACAGAGATGGAACCCAGGGGCATTCTACCTCTGAGCTATACCCCCAGCCCTATTTTTATTCTTTTATTTATTTATTTTTATTCTTTTATTTTGAAACAGGGTCTCACTGAGTTGCAGAGGGCCTCACAAAGTAGCTGAGGCTGGCCTCCAACTGCAGTCCTCCTGTCCCAGCCTCCCAGTCCTTGGATTCCCAGCATGGCCACCGCGCCGGCTCAGCAGACCTCCTTAAAAGCCTCAGGCCCTGCACATCCTGGGAGCTCGTCGTCATTGTGGTGCTATCTTTTTTTTTGGTGGTGGTACTAGAGGTCCCAGAGGCTTTCTACCTCCGGGCTATACTCCCAGACCCATTTTATATTTTATTTGGAAACAGGGTCTCACTTAAGTTACTGAGAGCCTCACTAAGTAGCTGAGGCTGGCTTCGAACCCATGCAATCCTCCTGTCTCAGCCTCCCAAGCACGGGGATTACAAGCATGGCGCTATCATTTTGATTGCTGTTTAATCTGATAGCAAAAATCCTTACCAGGGTGTGTTCTTATAAACAAAACTGCGATCTAATCATTGCTATAGGAGTGAAAATAATTTGTGTACTGCTTTTTGTTTTCTTTTTTTATTTTTTTTGGTGGTACTGGGGTTCCTGGGAGCCCTTCTACCTCCGGGCTACACTCCCAGACCTATTTTATTTTTGGAAACAGGGTCTCTTACGCCAGCGCGGCTGGCTTCAAACCTGCGCGATCCTCCTGTCTCCGCCTCCCAAGCGCGGGGATCACAAGCGTGCGCCACCATGCCCGGCTGTTTTCTATTCGAAGACTCATTGTTAATACTGATATATGCTGGGCTAAGTATATAGTAGGTGAAGTCTTGGATGAGGCAAGCTAGAGTTTCCTGTTTCCTTTTCTCTGTTCACTTTCTGATTACTACAGCATGTTAGCTGCTTGTAAATCCGCTCAAGAAGCAACGACTATATCACAGGACGGACAGAGATTGTTTGAGAAGCTCGAGAAGTCCCCCAAGCCCGTCGTGGCTGCCATCAGCGGGTCCTGCCTGGGAGGAGGGCTTGAGGTAGGATGTCTCCCAGAGCCGTCCACACACCGTCCAGCTCGTGGTGGGCTCCTCCCGCTGTAATCCTTTAGGCTGCTGTTTGGCCTGGAAAATATTTTCAGAGGATTATCAGCTTTCTTTTTGGTTATCAAACTTCTGGATAGATCTTAATCCTTAATTGTTTGGCACAGGGCAAGTCAGCCATGGTGTGACGCACATTACGATGTGGAGTGCATCTCCGAGGTCCTGCTCGGTTCTAAACACCTGGTCTCAATTTGCAGGGCAAAGATTCACAAGTCTGATCCGTGTTCTCGTTCTTAAATCGTACTCTACATTTAAGTTTCTAGCGAATAAGTAAAGACGGTAAATAAGATGGAAGATCGTAGAGAGGCTTTTACTAGACTGGAACGTGTTGAAAAAGAAGGAAGGGAAAAGAAAACAACACTGAGCATGTATCGTGCGCGAGGCCCTCGTTTGCACGCTTCGTGTATTAATGAAGGACACATTCCCTTTGGTTTGTTTGAAGCTTGCCATCGCGTGCCAATACAGGATAGCAACAAAAGACAGGAAAACAGTCTTGGGTGTTCCTGAAGTCTTGCTGGGGATTTTGCCAGGAGCAGGAGGCACCCAAAGGCTGCCCAAAATGGTGAGTTTAAGACCCCGCCCCTCCCACCCCACCGCCTCTCTGTGAACTTAGAGTGTTGATACGTAAGAGTCTCTTTATATCTGTTTCCTGTCGTACAAAACACAATATAGGCGCACACTGGAGAATTTAGAAACCAAATAACATAGGAGTTGGTAGGAGCAATGACGGGTTTTTATTCCTGGCATTTCCTTGCTTTTTTATTTTGTGGTCCTGGGGATGGAGCCCAGGGGCACTCTACCTCCGAGCTATACCGCCAGCTCTATTTTTTATTCTTTATTTTGAAACAGGGTCTCACTGAGTTGTGGAGGACCTCACTAAGTTGGCCATGAACCTGTGGTCCTCCTCTCTCAGCCTTCCAAGGACTGAGATTACAAGTGTGAACCACCACACCCGGCTTTATTTTATTCTTTATTTTTTATTTTTATTTTTTTTGTGGGTCTGGGGAAATGGAACCCGGGGCATTCGACCTCCGAGCTACACCCCCTGTCCTATTTTTTATCCTTTATTATTTTTGAAACCGGGTTTCAGTGAGTTGCAGAGAGCCTCACTGTCCGCGAACACCATCCTCCGGTCTCAGCTTCAAGCATGGGCCACCACACCCGGCTTACTCTTTATTTTGAAACAGGGTCTCACTAAGTTGCAGGGGGCCTCACTGAGTAGCGGAGGCTGGCTGTGAACCTGTGATCCTCCTGTCTCAGCCCTGAGTTCTAATTCTGTTAATCCTAAAATTCTTTCTAAAGACTGTCAGAATGTTCAGGTTTCTCAGTCTCGGCTATAATTCCAATATAAGAACTTTAAATATGATATAAATTATAGAAAAGACACTATCTGAGGAAACACGAGATTAATTCTTCACCTTATCAATTCCGTAAGACAGAAATCTTACATATTGAATTAAAAGAAAAGATAGAGACATTTTTTGCTTCAGCTAGAAGTGTCTAATCCTCAAACCTAAATGTGTATTAGTATGCAAAGTTTCACTTACTGATAAGTGCCATTCAAATCTGGTTTGACATTTTGCACCGTCATACCTGCTCATCTGATGACTGTGTACCTTGTCACCCTCCTTTCCCCACACTCCGACCCCTGCTCGCGTGTTAGGTGGGCGTGCCTGCTGCTTTTGACATGATGCTGACCGGTAGAAACATTCGTGCAGACAGAGCAAAGAAAATGGGACTGGTCGACCAATTGGTGGAGCCCCTAGGTAAGTGCTAGCATGTCCCCAAGCAACCCCTGGAAACGTACTTGCTTTCGGGAAGAGTTTATGTTTTCAGTATCATTCAGAGAGAAACTGAAACTACTAAGAAATGAGTCATGATTTTGAGGAGTGTGATCTTCTAAAATAACTAATACTAAATATTTTCAACATATTATCCTGCTTCCAGTTTTACTTGATTCATAATTTGGACATCAGAATTACAGAATTCAGCCAGGCGTGGTGGCACACACTTGTAATCCCAGCATTCAGGAGGCTGAGACAGAAGGATTGCGGTTCGCAGACAGCCTCAGCTACTTAGTGAGGCCCTCTGCAACTCAGTGAGACCCTGTTTCAAAATGAAGAAGAATAAAAAATAGGGCTGCGGGTGTAGCTCAGAGGTAGAAGATTCACCCCCTGGGTTCCATTCCCATTACCACACACACAAAAAAAGTACAGAAATATATGTGTGTGTGTGTGTGTGTGTGTGTATAGAGAGAGATATAGATATAGATATATAGATATAGTTGGGGGGTATTAGGGGTTGAACCCAAAGGCATTCTACCCCTGAGCTACATCCCAAGTCCAATTTTACTTTTTATTTTGAAAAGGAGTCTCACAGCTAGGCATGAAGGTACAGGCCTATAATCCTAGTACTTGGGATGCTGAATCAGGGGAATCACAGGTTCGAGGACAGTCTCAGCAACCTTGCTAGACCTTGTTTCAAAACAAAAATAAGAATGCCCCTGGTTCAATCCCCAGTACCCCAAAAATAAGAGAAAGAAAGAAAAGAGGTCTTGCTAAGTTGCTGAGGCTGGCATTGAACATGCTCCTGTGTCAGCTGCCAAGTACCAGGACTACAGGTGTGGCCACCACACCTGGTGACGTGTCTTAATAATATAATAAACCTGTATGAAACAGCCAGCCTGAGAGTGTTAATAATAAATGACACACACTTGCGCGCTGCTGCTTCCTCCGTACAGTTCTGTTAGGGATCAATCTACTCTTCTGAATTGTGTGTTCATCATCCTCAGCTGTTTTCTCCTAATGTGTAGCTTTTCTTTCCTTATTTATGAAAGAAATTCTTAATTTTAATGAAATCTTTTGTGGATCATGGTATTGGCATTATATCTTAAGAAATCTTTTTCTAACTCAGTATCTCAAAGATTTTTCTTTATGCTTTCCTCTGGAAGTTTCCTAATTTTAGCTCTTACATTTTGACCTGTGATCCATTTCAGGTTAACTTTTATATATGACATTGAGGTACGGATTCCTTTTTTCTTAATTTTTGCATATGAAGAGTCAAATGTCTTAGCGCCATTTATTGAGAAAACTGTTCTTCCTCAGTGAACTACCTATTATCCTTGGTCAAAATCAGCCGTCCCCATATGCTTGGGCCTATAATCTGGATTTCCTGTTCCTAGCTACCTGTCTTTGGCCGCGGGCCCTGCATCCTCCCTGGGCACCGTCTCTGCAGTCCCGCCAGGACTGTGGCGGCGCTTGGTGCTTTCGGTTTCCTGTTGCCTCGGTAGAGACAGTTTTAGTGGCTTTCACTTGGCCTATCCCGTTATGAGAGAGAGCCCTTACTCCCCAAGTCAAAGAACTACCGGAGGGTCCCCACGAGTTCCACAGTGCAGCTTTCAGTCGGCATCCGTGAAGAACCAGTGTCGAGTAACCCCGCAAAGCCTGGTCGCCTCCCTCTCGGCACAAATGACCCTGGGTGCCTTGGGGGAAGCCTGGGGAAGGATGCACAGCGGAGTCTCCCCAGCCTCCCTTCACTCGGGAGCCTCTGGGTCTGGGAACGGGCCCATCTCTAGGAAGTCACTGGGGGTCTTGATTCTTTGGTGATTCAGATTACTCTCTGTCTGCTAGACCTGGGTTCTTCTCCCTACACAGGGGAAGTTAAGACTGGCAGACTCCCCATCCGTTTCTTCCCTAAGGGCACCGTGGTCGCCTGGCCAGGGCCGTAGGTCGCCACAAGTCAGACTGTCTGGCTGTTGCTTTGGCTCCGCCAGTGGCACAGTAACCACCTTGGGTTGGCAGTCAAGTGCCACTACGTGGTCCCTGCCGCCCTGGGATCCCATTGTCGCCGTCGCATTTAGGGATTCCGCTGATGGTAGCAGCTTCCACTGTAATTTCTGACCGCAGGACTGTTGAGGGACGCTGGGCGTCCGCTCGCACCTTCTCACAGCAGTAGTGCCGGCGTCCTCGTCCTTACACGGCGGCTGAGCAGGTCCCGTGTGACGAGTCCACCTTCAGCCTGTGAACACCTTCCTCCACGGCGCGCCAGCCGCGCTCGCACGTCAGCCCATTTAATGCCGCCTGTTGCGTCTCGTCGCTTCTCTGCTCCTTGGTTCTTCCTGCTGCCCGTTGGATTGGTCCTTTTCATGCTCATTACTGGCCCTTTTCTTGCTTTTCCTCTTTAATGGTTGCTCTAGGGATTTTAGTGTTCAGCTTTGATATATCACAGTCTATCTTCAAATGGCATATTATTTCACATGGACTTTTACATACATGTGAATTTCACATGTACATTTTAAGAATGTATTTCTTTTTTCTTCTTGTTCTTTTTGTGATACTGGGGACTGAATCAGGGGCAGCAGTATTGCAGTTTGCAGCCGTATTCTCACTGCATCTGCTAATGCTGTCTCTTGTTCTGTCTCTGGATCCCTTCCCTGGGCTGGCCGCCTCTGGCGGGGTGGTTTCCCCTGTCTTTTCGTGCCTCTTTGGTAGTTCTTGCTCTGGCCCCAGGTGGTTTCCTCGCATCTACAAAACAGTACTTTGAGGAGTCCCCTGTAAGATCCGCCGGTGCCTGCCTCACGGGACTGCCTCAGCCTCCTGGCGGGAGGAGGCCGCCTCGCCACCTTGAGTCTGTACTTTTGCCATTCAGAAGTTTGAGCTTGCTTCTTTTTCTCCTTCCCCACACAGGACCAAAGTCTCAAGTGTCTTAAGGGTGGGATCGGCGTGTATTTTAGTTGGTTCCTCCCTCTCTTGGGATTTGGTTGCCTGAGTACCAGAATACTGCTTGAGGTTGCTCTAGACCCCAGCTGCAGACTTTAGATGAGAGCTGAGTGGAGGTCTCTCTTCACAGCACTGTGCATTTTTGTTAAGTGTGCGCATGCGTGCATTTCTGTGGTGGCTCTCAGGCCCTCGGGCCTGCTAAGCATACTCTCCACCACTGAGCCACCCCCAGCCCAAGCCTCACTCTTCTCTCCGGCTCCAAGAGGTTCAAAAGCTGACCAGGACCTTGAGTAGGATATCAGTTACACACTTGTTGCAGGTCCCCTTCTGCCTTGAAGTACTTTGTACGGAACATCATGACTGAAAGTTCTCGCTTAGAGAACACTGGAAACATTCCATGGGAACCGGCTTTGCACGCGGGCTCTTCTGGCTTCTGACCTGTGGTGTGTGCCCACAGAAACTCCTGGTTTCACTTTCCTCCAGTAGCATCCTCGTGTGACCAGGTCTGGGCTTCAGCCCATGCGCCAGAGCATCACATATCCTCCAAGAAGATGACCGGTTCCCCTAAGAGCAGCTCGTCCCTCTCTGGGACGTTAGTTAAAGCCCCCTCACGCAGCCAGTGTCTTTACAAATGGTAGAAGACATATGACATTGTACAGAAGTGGAGTCAGACTGAAAGGGTTTAGGACTATGTTTTGTTTTTGTTTTTATTTTTGTGTGTCCTGGGGATTGGAGCCAGGGGCATTCTACCTCTGAGCTACACCCCCTGGTCCTATTTTTATTTTTTAATTTCAAAATAGGGTCTCACTAAGTTGTTGCGACTGGCCTTGAACTTGCAATCCTCCTGTCCTAGCCTCCCAAGTATTGGGGTTACAGGTGTGAGCCACGCTGGCTTGAAACCTCGTTCTCTGAGCACGACGTTGCACCTTTGCGCGGTGTTGTCTCCCTCCTGTGTTCGCGTCCGTGGCTCTGGCCCTGCCGGCGCCTCGTCTGCAGGAGGGGCTGTGCTGGAGCCTTTGTCTTTGGCATGCCTAGGTTTTCGCCTGTCTGGGACTGATCTAAAGCCATTTGCATTCCAGTCTCCTGTGATCATTTTTTACAGGGCCAGGAATAAAAACTCCAGAGGAACGGACGATTGAGTACCTAGAAGAAGTTGCAGTCACTTTTGCCAGTGGAATAGCTGATAAGAAGATCTCTCTAAAGAAAAACAAGGGACTGATGGAAAGTGGGTATCGCTGTAAGGAACAGGGCGAAGCTTCTTCCTGGGCAGTTAGTTTAATTTGCTCTAGATTAAGAATGAGGACGAGGTGAACGCATTATTTACTGTAAGCATAAAGCCAGCCTTAAGGAGTGTCATAACTCTGCCATAGTGTCAATTTAAGGTAGCCAATTAAAACAATTTAAAGAAAAAAACTTACTGACTGGTATGGTGGTACATGCCTATAATCCCAGTACTTTGGAGGCTGAGACTTGAGGATCACATGTTCAAGGACAACCTCACCAAGTAGTGAAACTCATCAGCCTAGTGAGACTGTCTCAAAACAAAAAATAAAAAGGGCTGGGGGTGTAGCTGGGAGGTAGAATGCCCCTGGACTCAATCTCCAATACTTAAAAAAAAAAAAACTTTTTATTTTGGAAAAGTTTAAACATTAATGCAAAGTATAATACTTATCAACTAATTAAAGCATTTTTAGAACAGTGGTTGACACTTAGATCATGCATATCAGAGTAAAGAGCAGCACTTTCAGTAGCTAGAATTATTATATTTATATGGAGTTGAAGGGAGGGTGGGCTCTTTCCAGTAACATCTAAAAGCATTTTTACCTTACAGAACTGACAGGGTACGCCATGAGTATTCCATTTGTTAGGCAACAGATTTACAAAACAGTGGAAGAAAAAGTACGAAAACAGACCAGAGGCCTTTATCCTGCACCTCTGAAAATAATTGAGGTGAGTCTTGCCCTGTCCTCCCACCTTCTCGGGTTTTCTCCCCTGTGGAGGAGGACTCTTCCTTGCCATTATGGACCACAGGTGCCTGCACTAAAATTAATTTTGCTACTTTCCAAAATAAGAATACAGCAAGCTCTGACAACTCATGGAAGTAAAATCTTTGGGGAAAACAATGTTATACATATTCACTGGTTGATGAGTTTAAAGTGATTAGTAAGGAAGCAGGAAAGGACCCTAAGTCTTATCAGCAGAGAAAAGCCAGTAAAATATTGGACATTGAGCTGGTCGTGGTGGCGCACACTTGTCATCTCAGTACTTGGGAAGTTGAGACAAGAGGATTACAGGTTTGTGACCAGCCTCAGTTACTTAGTGAGGCACTCTGCAACTTAGTGAGATCCTGTTTCAAAATAAGTAATAAAAAAAAAAAAATAGGGCTGGGAATGTAGCTCAGAGGTAGAATGCCCCTGGGTTCCATTCCTACCAAAAAAAAAAAAGAAATTATATATATATATATATATGACATTGACTAAGGAGTAGTTGAAACCAAATGGATGGCTGTATTCTATCCTTAGACAAAACCACTGTCAGTACCAAGGACTTCTTCTTTGCTATAAATATAAAGAAGATGTGTCTGGGAATGGTGATGCGCCTGTGGTCCAGTACTGTGCCAGAACTTGGGGGCTGAGACAGGGACTCAGTCCTGCTCTTCTTCATAAATCCGGGCTCATTGAGGCCTTTGAAAGCTAACAGCACTGGCAGTTTTCTCGTAAGCATTATCATGCACCTCACCAGTCTGGTCCAACACTGAACAAGTGCTTTCTGTGTTGTAGGTTGTAAAGACTGGACTTGAGCAAGGGAGCGATGCTGGTTATCTTGCTGAATCACAGGTAAAATTTTCTTCCGGTTTTTTATTATAACAGAAAAACCAAAGATCCAAAAGCATTCGAGTTGAAAAAAAAATGCCCCAAAGCCTAATCAGGATTTTTCTTCTTCCTGTGGTTCCCATTCTTGTGATTAATCTCAGTGAACAAGCAGCTGCTGAGAGGACGCTGGTGGCCTGCAGCTGTGTGGACCTGCTCTCAGTAATGAGGCCCCGACTGGGAAGAGCAGGAGCAGAGTAGCATCTTTTCAAACTTTATCACTTGGGTGGTTTCTTTTTCACAGCTGATTTTGTTGTAGCAAATGAATACTTTTATAGATTCCGAGAGAGCCCGGCGTGGTGGCACAAACTTAGAATCCCAGCACTTGGGAGGATGAGACGATAGGATTGCAAGTTCGCAGCCAGCCTCAGCCACTTAGTGAGGCCCTCTGCAACTCGGTGAAACCCCATTTCAAAATAAAGAATACACCGGGCGTGGTGGCACACGCTTGTAATCCCCGCGCTTGGGAGGCAGAGACAGGAGGATCGCGCAGGTTCAAAGCCAGTCGCGCTGGCTTAAGAGACCCTGTTTCCAAATAAAATATAAAATAGGTCTGGGAGTGTAGCCCGGAGGTAGAAGGGTTCCATCCCCAGTACCACCAATAAATAAATAAGTAAATAAATAAAAATTATAAAGAATACCAAAAAAAAAATAGGGCTAGGGATATAGCTCAGAGATAGAATGCCCTAGGATTTAATTCCCAATACCACACAAGCAAAGAATCCAAGAGCCTGGTTATATCAAAAACCCTTTTCCAAACAGTAGTCTCTTGCTCCAGATGAAAACAGTAAAGAAGCCGGGCATGGGGGCGCACACTTGTAATCCCAGCATTTGGGAGGCTGAGACCAGAGGATTGTGGTTCGCGGACAGCCTCAGCTACTTAGTGAGGCCCTCTGCAACTCAGCGAGACCCTGTTTCAAAATAAAGAATAAAAAATAGGGCTGGGGGGTGTAGCTCGGAGGTCAAATGCCTCTGGGTTCTATCCCAGACCCACCAAAAAGAAAGAAAGAAAGAAAGAAGACAGTAAAGAAAGACATGTTAGTGGGAGATAGACTTTTCCAGCACAGGCCTCACTGAGACCCAAGGGCCCCAAGGAACCCACACTGTGCATCGCCTCTGCTCTGTGGAGGACAGACCGAAGGGACCCGTGTCACCGAGGCTGCGAGCTTCCACCTTTTCTTGTTCTTTTTTACTTTGCAGAAATTTGGAGAGCTTGCACTGACCAGAGAATCAAAGGCCTTGGTGGGACTTTATCATGGCCAGGTCCTATGCAAAAAGAATAAATTTGGAGTTCCACAGAAGGATGTTAAGTAAGTCAAACACTGCTTAGGAAGCCCTTGTGAATTTATTTTACTTTGTGCAAAGTTTGAAGATGTCTTTGAAGAGCAACAGAATAGATGTGTCTGTGGGGGGTGGGTGACTGGGCATCAAACCCAGGGGCATGCTACCTCTGAGTTACACTCCCAACCCCATTTTATTTTTATTTTAAAACAGGGTCTCACTACTTGCTGAGGCTGTCCTCAAACTTGTGAACCTCCTGTCTTGGGCTCCCAAGTACTGGGATTACAAGCCTGTGCCACCATGCCCAGCTAGAACTTACTTTCTGTCTTAATTTGGTTGTGCCCTCAATCTCTTCTGTCCTGGGCTCATAGAGCCTTCATTCCTGGAAACATTTGACTTTCAAAGTTCTGCCTGTTTCTTCCGATGTCCTTCTAGTGACTCCTCTGCAGAGCTCTCTTACCATATCGATGGCCCTAGAAGACTGGTTTAGGTCCCCCTTGCTGAACCAAATACATGCAGTGTGTACTGTTCAGTGGTCTGTTTCACTCTGACCTTGTATGCCATAACTGGGAACTCACTTCTTCCTCATTAAAAAATGTGCCAGGTGTGGTGGCGCATGCCTGTAGTCCCAGTAGTTGGGAGGCTGAGACAGGAGGATCGCAGGATGAGGCCAGCCTAACAACATAGAAAGACCCTGTTTAAAAACAAAATAATTTTTAGCTGGGCCTGGTGGCACATGCTTGTAATCCCAGTACTTGGGAGGCTGAGATAGGAGGATTGCAGATTCTCAGTCAGCCTCAGCATCTTGGTGAGACTGTGTTTCAAAATAAAAGATAAAATAGGACTGGGGTATAGCTCAGAGAATGTCCCTGGGTTCAAAAAATTTCAATACCAAAAATAAAATTAAATGATTTTTTAAAAAAGGGCTGGGAGCTGTTTAGTGGTGCACACTTGTAATCCCAGCATTTGGGAGACAGGAGGATTGTGTAGGTTCAAAGCCAGCCTCAGCTACTTAGTGAGGCCTTTTGCAACTCAGTGAGACCCTGTTTCAAAATAAAGAATAAAAATTAGGGCTGGGGCTGTCACTCAGAGGTAGAATACCCCAGGGTTCCATCTCCAGTACTGCAAAATGAAATTAAATAAATAAATAAGTAAGTAAATAAATAGGGCTTGGAGCTGGGTGTGGTGGTACACGCTTATAATTCCAGTACTTGGGAGGCTGAGATGGAGGATCGTAGGTTTGTGGCCAGCCTCAGCTACTTAGCAAGCCCCTCTGCAACTTAGTGAGATCCTGTTTCAAAATAAAGAATAAAAATAGGGCTGGGGGTATAGCTCAGAGGTAGAATGCCCCTGGGTTCCATCCCCAGTACCACCAAAAAAAAAAAAAAAAAAAGAGCTGGAAATTCAGCATATTAGCACAGGCCTATAACTCCAGTACTTGGGAAGCTGAGACAGGAAGATCCCAGGTTCAAGGCTGGCCTCAGCAACTTAACCAGCCCCTGCTTCAAAATAAAACTTTAAGCCGGGCGTGGTGGTGCACACTTATAATCCCAGTACTTGGGAAGCGGAGACAGAAGGATGGCAGGTTCAAGTAGAGCCTCAGCAAGTAATGCTCATCAGTCTAGTAAGACCCTGTTTCAGAATAAAAACAAAATTGGACTGCAAGTGTAGCTCAGAGGTAGAAGCCCCTGGGTTCCATCCTCAGTCTCCCACACACACACATAAAAAAGTAAGTAAAATAAAAAGGGCTGGGAAGGCTGAGACAGGAGGAGGATTACAGGTTCACGGCCAGCCTCGGCTACTTAGTGAGGCCTTCTGCAACTTAGTGAGACCTCGTTTCAAAATAAAGAATGAAAAATAGGGCCGGGGGTGTATCTTAAGAGGTAAAAAGGCCCTGAGTTCAATTCCCAGTACCAAAAAAATAAATAAATGAGCATAAATCTAACCAGGCACTGTGGTGCACACCTGTAATCTCAGTACTTGGGAAACTGAGCCAGGAGGATTGTAGGCTGTAGGTAAGCCTCAGGAACTCAGACCTGTAGCAACTTAGTGAGACCCTCCCTGTTTCAGGTTCAGGACCAACCTCAGCAACTTAAATAGGGTTGGGAAAATAGCTCAGAGGTAGAATGCCCTTGGGTTCAATCCCCAATACTACCAAAAAAAAAAAAAGCCTCATTATACTTACTCGGGTCCTGTGCCCTTTTAGATACACACTAAGCGTGGAGATTGTATGTGCCTGCTTCGTGTCTTTCTCCTGAGAAGCCTGTTCCGTGTTCCACTGGCCTCACCACTTTTCAGCATCTTAGGTTTAATGTGGCCCTAAACTCAACTTCTAGCTCTAGCTTCTCAACCCTGAGAACCTGTTTGGTTGTCACCGCTGGGGAGGAAGGGATTATACTGCCATCTAGTGGTCAGAGGCGAGGGGTGCTGCTAAACAGGCTACAAGGCGCAGGACGCACCACAAGAATTAGCCAATCCAGAATGTCCGGCGCCCTGGGGGTGCGGGGGGCGCTCTGGGGACTGAACGCGGGCCTCTCACATGCCAGGCAGGTGCTCTGCTACGGAGCTGCACCCCAGCCCTAGAGCTGAGGTGGGGGACCCCTGTTCTAGCTTAATTACCGTGAGGGGTATAAAAGAAGCAGCTAAAGTTACCACTGCCTTCTTCCTTCAACTCATCTTGATGCTAAAAGCCGGGCGTCGTGGCGCAGGCTTGTAATCCCCGCGCTTGGGAGGCTGAGACAGGAGGATTGCACTGGTTCGAAGCCAGCCTCAGCTACTTAGTGAGGCTCTCAGCAACTTAGTGAGACCCTGTTTCCCGGAGGTAGAAAGCCTCCGGGCTCCACCCCCAGTACCACCAACTCACCTTGAAAGAGATTACAACCCAAAATAGAAGATAAAATGGGTGAGAAGACTGAGTGCTACAGATGTGGACTCCAGCCTTGAAGGCTGCTTTCCAAATAGAGTCTGAAATTCCGACCCAGCACACTGAGCAATCAGCATCACTCAGACCCAGTGTTTGTTGCATCTAACATTAGCAGCGCCTTTCATTTAACGAGTTGGACAAATTACTCACGTATTGCAATAAAATAATGATGACCTTTTACTTTTTGTTACTGAGATTGAACGAAGGGGTACTCTAGCACTGAGCCACATTCCTATCCCTTTTTATTTTTAAATAAAAATAAATCTAAGTAATACTTAAAATAAATGAATTATTTAAATATTAATCATTTGAAATATTGAATTAAAGTAAATAGTAACATTATTTATTAATAATTTAGCCAGGCATGGTGACACATGCTTGTAATCCCAGTACTTAAGAGGCTGAGACAGGAGGATCACAGTTTGCGGACAGCCTCAGCTACTTAAGTGAGGCCCTCTGCAACTCAGTGAGACCTGGTTTCAAAATAAAGAATAAAAATTATGGCAGGGGGTGTAGCTTGGAGGTTGAATGCCCCCCGGATTCCATCCTCAGACCCGCAAAAAAAAGAAAAGAAATAAAAATAAAATGGGGCTGGGGGTAGAGCTCAGAGGTAGAATGCCCCTGGGTTTAATTCCCAGTACCACAAAAAATAAATAATTTTAATTATTATTTAAGTAATAAATAATTGAAATGTTAAAAAATCATCTAAGTAAATTATTTTTAAGTAAAAGTAAAACTAAGTAGCCCAGGCTGAATGCTAACTTGTGATCCTCCTGCCTCAGCTTTCCAAGTATCTGGGATTACAGGCATGTTCCACCACCCCGGGCCATGGTGACCACTTAAAAATGCATCTGTCTTTGAAAAAGAAATGCATGTATCTGCCAGGCATGGTGACAAACACTTATAATCTCAATACTTGGAAGATGAGACAGTAAGATCACAAGTTCAAAGCTAGCTTCAGCAACTTGGTGCAAGACCCTTTTTCCAAATAAGAAATAAAATAGGTTTGGGGTGTAGCTTGAGTGTAGGATGTCTCTGAGTTCAATCCCCAGCACCAAGTTAAAAAAAAAGCACCTATTTAGCTGAGCATAGTGGTACATGCCTGACCATCAGCCATTTAGCACGACCCTTTTTCAAAGTAAAAGATAAAAAGGGCTAGGGGTATAGCTCAGTGATATAGCATCCCTGAATTTGATCTCCAGTACTACCAAAAAAAAAAAAAAACTATCTTCTTGGGAAGACCGATTTATTTTAGACCAAATAGATTTTTTTACATGTTGCTTTAAAAATCACTTATTAAAGTTATACTTATGCAGGTAGAAATTATATTTAAGCCAGGTGTGATGGCACATACTTATAATCCCAATATTTAGGCAGCTGAGACAGTAAGTAGTTGTAGGTTTGGAGCCCTTCCCAGCTTAGTGAGATCCTGTTTCAAAATAAAGAATAAAAAAACAGGGCTGGAAGTGTAGCCCAGAGGTAGAATGCTCCTGGGTTTAATCCCCAGTACCACAAAAACAAAAGAAAACAAAAAAAATTTTTTTTCAGAGGTAGAATGTCTCTGGGTTCAACACCCAGTACCACAAAAAGAAAGGAAGGAAAGTGGGAGGGGTGGGTTATATTTAAAGCATCGTATGGTTGTGCCTGCTTTTGTTGGTTTATTGGATGATAACTTGGGCAACCTCCTACTTTGACTGAAATGAGTAAATTATTTTCCCAAATTATTTCATCCTTCCCTTGTAGGCATCTGGCTATTCTCGGGGCAGGGCTGATGGGAGCTGGCATCGCTCAAGTCTCCGTGGATAAGGGGCTGAAGACTCTACTTAAAGATGCTACGGTAGCTGGGTTGGGCCGAGGACAGCAACAGGTGTTCAAAGGGTAAGCCTCACCCTTAGAATGGGGCTTTTTTGGTGGGAGGGGGGTTGTTTTGGTTGGGTGTTTGTTTGTCTGTTTTACCATCACAGATTCCTTTTTTCTGAACATAATGAGTATTAGAAACTCCATAGAAAAGCCCTGTTTCCTTTGATTTCTAGAAACACTAAATTCCTTCTTTCACCTTATTTTGTCATATCTGTCATAGACCTTTAACATCAAGGAATCTAGTCTTTGAGTACCAATAGAGACATTTTTTCTAGTAGATGTTTTTGTTTTTGTTTTTTGTCTTAGATCTTCCTCAGTGCCATTTATTTTACACTTTGATGTCAGACTAGAAATGCTCAGGGCTGCAGATTGCTGCAGTTGTAATGGCTGATGAGCCTTCGGTGCTGCTGAGAGGCCTGAGGTTAGGTGTGGGAGGTTCAGTAACGCCAGGACGAGTGCGGGGCCAGAATCAAGGCTCTTGGGTCTTGTCTTTCCTGGCTGTGGCAACGTGAAGCTGTTTCTGGCAAGTCTGTAACATCTGAGGATTCTCGGACTGTGTCTCTATTACCTCTGAATTAATAAAGGGCGACTGGCACTCTCCCCTCTCGCCCCAAACACGCTCTACCAGTTTGCAGAGGGGAGACGGAGTAGCAGCGTGGTCCACTTGGGGTTGGTTTCAGCACGTGTTCTGTTCAGACGTGATGGATGAGCTGGCTGCACTTACACATCTTGCTCATGACTTTTAGCTGAGTGAGCGTTTTTGTTCTAAGTGGATTGTGTAGGTTCAGCACATTATTATTCTTTGTCCGCAGAGGAGCACATCTGGTGCTACCGTAGTGCTAACCAGGACCTGACAGATTAGTCGTGCCGGCACAAGATTCTGACCCAAAACCAATGTCATAAGCTAGATAAGTAGCAGCATTGGTCTGATTCCAGCAAATAAATGTCCCCAAACGGTGTCTCATACAATCACCAAAATGAGAAGTTATTGCTCTAGAACCTCCTCTCCTGGCCTCTTCTAGATACAGCCATCTCAGGCGTCCTTCTCATCTCAGAAACCACAGGTTCTGGCAGGTGCCACTCACCACGCAGCTAATGTGGGGCACGTTTCCTGTCCCCGCTCAGAAATGGTTCCATTCGGCATTAGAATTGGAACAACCAGCCAGGTGTGGTGGTGCACACTTGTAATCCCAGTACTTGGAAGGCTGAGACAGGAAGATTGCAGGTTCACGGCCAGCCTGCGCTACTTAGTGAGACCCTATTTCAAAATAAAAAATTAAGCCAGGTGTAGTGGCGCATGCTTGTAATCCCAGCATTTGGGAGGCTGAGACCAGATTGCGGTTCGCGGACAGCCTCAGCTACTTAGTGAGGCCCTGTTTCAAAATAAAGAATAAAAAATCGGGCAGGGGTGTACCTCAGAGGTTGAAAGCCTCTAGGTTCCATCCCCAGACCCTCAAAAAAAATAATAATAATAATTTAAAAATAGGGCTGGAGGTGTACCTTGAAGGTAGAATACCCCTGGGTTCATTCCCAGTGCCAAAAAAATAAAAATTAGAACAACTGATAATGATTTGCATTCTGACAAGTCTTTTGCTTGCTGTCTGCTGTAGAGATTGTCAGAAACCAAAGAGGCTTAGCTAGGCATGGTGGCTAATAATAAAATAGGGCTGGGAGTGTAGCTCAGAGGTAAAATGCTCCTGAGTTCAATTTCCCAAGACTGCACACACACAAAAAAAAAAGTCTGGGGACGTAGCTCAAAGTTAAAACACTCCTGAGTTCAATCCACAGTACCTCCCAAAAGGAAAAGAAGCCAAGAGGCTCAAGCCAATACTTTTACGACCTTAATTGCATACTTCTTTAAATTTACCCGTGGCTTTAGTTATTCTTTTATTAAAGAAATTAGTGAATAGCGCTTAGCTTTATTCTTCATTCAGAGGAATACTCTAGATTATTTATTCTGAACGTATGATCAGGTTAAACCTAAGAAAGCCTGTTTCCCTTAGCAATAAAATATACTCAGTTGTATGGTGGTACACACATATAATCCCAGTATTTGGGATGCTAAGACAGAACAGGTTCGAGGCCTTCAGCAACTTAGTGAGACCCTTTTCAAAATAAAATAGGGCTGGGTGTAGTTCAGAACACCACCTAGGGTCAATCTCCAGTACCCCAACACACACAAATATATAAACGCACGCACATGTATATACTCAGTTAACTGAGTAGCAGAGATACATTTCAGCTCCCTCTGGGAGAGAAGCCTTGAGTTAATATTTTATGTGATGAGTGCAGCGTGCTAAGTGTGATGTGGCTTGAGCATAGAAGAAATCAAACTTGATCTCATCTCTGGAAGGTTACTGTCAGAGACCAACATAAAGTGCTATGTAAGCAAGTGTAACAACCGGGCGGTGCAGGTGGAGAATCAGCAGAACCCTTCTCACGTCCGAGTTATGACTCCTCTTGGCAAACTGAACTGCTGGATGAAGGGTACAGTTTATGTCACTTGGCTATTTAGAGGTATTTTGTAGTAGAAAACATGTGCACTGGGTCAGCCTGCCTTTGACTGCTTGTACCCTCCCTGAAGTAGCCATTTGACCACAAGCCCCCAAGACCCTCTTTGAGCAACTCAGCCCCCTCAAAATGGAGGTGATACAAAAGCTATCTCACAGGGTTGGTGAACGGCACACAGGGACTGTTGGCCTGTGGACACTCATTAAATACTAGTCTCCTTTTTCTCTCCTCTAAGACTGCTTTTTTTTTTTTCCTAGATTGAATGACAAAGTAAAGAAGAAGAGTCTAACATCCTTTGAAAGGGACTACATCTTCAGCAACTTGACGGGGCAGCTTGATTACCAGGATTTCGAAAAGGCCGACATGGTGATTGAAGCCGTTTTTGAGGACATCAATGTTAAGCACAAAGTGCTGAAGGAAGTGGAGGCGGTAAGCAGGGCCGACTCATGTGAAGCCTGTGGAGCGAGTGGCCGACGCTGAGGTGGGGTAGTTTGGTTTTTCTGAATTTTTTTGAAATACAGATACAGAATTTGGGGGGGGGGGTTGAAAGAAAAGTAGGAGACTCATGGTTCTAATAGAACTACTCATTTCCAAATCTAAGTTTTTATGTGAAATCATGGATACTGTATGTTAAAAAAGTCAGATCTCAGTCTTGAGGGAAGACAATGAAGTAGCGTGTTAAGCTAAGCACAGGGCTCATAGCCCAGTCCCAGGAGGGAAACGAGTCACTCAGACATACGACCAGCCCCGTGCGGCACAGTTACTGTCTTGAGTTGTTGTTTTTTGGTTGGCTGCAAGTCTTCACCAAATGTCTTCAAGTCCAGGCAGCAAAGGGATAAGGGGGAAGTGTTTCTCTAGGCCAGATTCAGGTGCTTGTTTGTAGAAATGCCGCTTTGGTCCAGTTCTTGAGATAGGACGACGTGAACAAAAGGCGTACTTGGAGTGTGTGGCATGAAGGAAGGGCCCAGAGGAGAAATGGCGGCGATCCAGGCAGGAGCAGGACCACGGCTAGAGCGGCTTCAGCCGGGGAAGCGGACTGTGGCTTAGGAAACAGCACAGTGCCGCGGTGACTCGGCAGCAGGCCGGGCGTTGCCGGTTCTGATGTTATGAAGCAGCAGCGCTCCTGAGATGCCCCCTCTGGGTGGGCACGGTCCCTGCCCACCAGAGACCGAGCCAAGGAGATATGCCAAGCTGCTCTGTTGGAGACAGGGTTTTACTTGTAAGATGCACATTCCAAAAGCTTGTCTTTAGGGAAAGTGTAATACTAGATTGAGCAGAGGGAAAAAAATCAGAGGAGCTGGGTAGATTGTGTCCTCTCTGTGCTAGATGGTGTCTCGGCTTAGAGACTTACATGAGACTTCTGGGGCTGGGAGGGCGCCGCCCAGCCAGAGGCAGGCAGAGTCTCTCCCCACGGCGAGGCAGAGTGAAGGGTTCTCACCACCAGGACACGGTGCTCGCTTTTGCAGAATCTACATGCAGGCATATCCAAACGGAGAAAAGCGTGTTAGGGCACACGTGTTAGGGTCAAGGAGAAGAGAGAAAGTGTCAGAGCAGGAACAGGTCAAGGAGACAAGCTTGTAAGGGAGGGAAGAGGCAGGCAGGGCCAGGGGCATAGAGGAGGAGAGCCCAGCGCCTGCGCGGGGAGGCCCGGGGAGGAAGGAGAGTTGATTCATGAGATACCAGCCTCTGGTGAAAAGATTGGTACTACAGGGAAAATCCAGAAGGTTATGCATGTTGTGGTTGTTGATATAAATAGTCCAGGAAGTTTATTCAGAACATATGGAAGAATGAAGTCCAGAATAGATCTGCTTTTTGGAAAATCCAGGAATTTTAGGTGAAAGACCTTGAGGAGAGCATCAAGGCCGTCCTCCTATCTGTCCTGTGCTTGCTTGCTTTTTTTTTCAGTACTGGGGATGGAACCCAGGGGAATTCTACCTCTGAGCTACACTTCCAGCCCTATTTTAGTCTTTATTTTGAAATAGGGTCTCACTAAGTTGCTGAGAGCCTCACTAAGTAGATGAGGTTGGCCACGAACCTGCGATTCTCCTGTATGTCTCCTGTCTCATCCTTCCAAATGCTGGGATTACAAGTGTGCACCACCAGGCCCAGCAGCCTGTGCTTTCTTTATAAAAAAAAAAAAAAACAAAAAAAAAAACTTAAAACTGAATCTACTAATAGTATTTCAAGAATTTAAAAATTATTGCTATTAGCCAGGAATAGTGGTACACGCCTATCATCCTAGTACTTTGGAGGCTGAGCAGGAGGATTGCAGGTTTGAGGCCCTCAGCAACTTAGTGAGACCCTGTTTCAAAAGGAAAATAAGCTGGGTGTGCTGGCGCACACTTGTAATCCCAGTACTTGGGAGGCTGAGACAGTAGGATCACAGATTTGAGGCTAGCCCAGCAATTTAGGGAGGCCTTCAGCAACATAGTGAGACCATTCCCCAATTAAAAATAAAATAGGTCTGAGAGTATATCCCAGAGGCAGAAGGCCCTGGGTTCTATCCCAGCACCACAGAAAATAATAAAATAAAATAAAATAGGACTGGTGGCATAGGTTAGAGGTGAGGTACAATGCCCCTGGGTTCAATCCTCTATACCATACACACACACACACACACACACACACAAATAAATATATATATATATTACTAGTGTGATGATACACGCCTGTAATCCCAGTACTTGCAAGGCTGAGACAAGATGATCAAAGGTTCAAGGACAGTGCTCAACTTCACAAGACCCTGTTTCAAAATTTCAAAAGAGCTGGGCATTGTGGCACACACTTATAATCCTAGTACTTGAGAGGCTGAGATAGGAGGATCGCAGGTTCGCGGCCAGCCTCAGCTACTTAGTGAGGCCTCAGCAACTTAGACCCTGTTTCAAAAAAGACTAAAAGCCGGGCGTGGTGGCGCACGCTTGTAATTCCAGCATTTGGGAGGCTGAGACAGGAAGATTGCAGTTCTCGGCCAGCCTCAGCTAGTTAGTGAGGTCCTTTGCAACTCAGTGAGACCCTGTTTTAAAATAAAGAATAAAAAATAGGGCTGGGGATGTAGCTCAGAGGTAGAATGCCTCTGGGTTGACTCCCCAGTACTGCAAAAATAAATAAATAATAGGGCTAAATGTGTCCTCAGAGGTAGAATGCCCCTGGGTTCAATCTCTACTACCACACACAAGATAGATAGATAGATAGATAGATAGATAGATAGATAGATAGATAGGCAGGCAGGGGGTATAGCTCAATGATAGAGTGCCTCTGGTTTAGTCCCCAAAAAAATTATTTTTAATTATCTTTTCTTAGCTAGTTGTGGTGGCGCACACTTGTAATCCCAGCATTTGGGAGATTGAGATAGGAGGATCATGGCTTGAGGGCAGTCTCAGCTACTTCGTGGGCCCTTTGCAACTCATTGAGACCCAGTTTCAAAATAAAGAATTTTTTAAAAAAATAGACTGGGGTTGTAGCTTGGAGATAGAATGCCCCTAGGTTCTCTCTCTAGTACCACATATACACACAAAATCATAGAACTAAACAAGCCCACTCCTCTGTCATTCTTTTTTTTTTTTTTTCTTTTCCCCTTGTGGTGCTGGGGATTGAACCTGGAGGCATTTTAACTCTGAGCTCCAGCTCCAGCCCTATTTTATTTTTTATTTGGAAACAGGATTTTGCTAAGTTGTTGAGAGCCTCACTAAGTTGCTGAGGCTGGCTTTGAACCTGTGATTCTCCTGTCTCAGCCTCCCAAGAACTGGAATTACAGGCGTGTACCATGAACCCAGGAGTATTCTACTTCTAACACCGCCCAGCCCTGTTTTATTTCCTATTTTGAAGCAGGGTCTCGCTGAGCTGCAGAGGGCTTCACTTAGATGGCAAGGCTGCTCACAAACCTGCAGTCCTTTCTCGGCCTCCCAGGTATAGAGGTTACAAGCATACAACACCACGCCCATCTTTTCTTTTTAAACAAAATCTTAATGCATAGCTGGGCATCTTGGTGCATGCCTATAATCCCAGTACTTTGGAGACTGAGACAGAAAGATCACAGGTTCAAGGCTAGCCTCAGCAGCTTACTTAGTGAGACCGTTTCAAAATAAAAATTAAAAAATTAGCCAGGCGTGTTGGTGCATGCTTGTAATCCCAGCATTTGGGAGGCTGAGACAGGAGGATCGTGGTTTGCGGGCAGCCTCAGCTACTTAGTGAGGCCCTTTGCAACTCAGCGAGACCCTGTTTCAAAGCAAAGAATAAAAAATAGGGCTGAAGGTGTAGCTTATGTCCCTGGTTCAATCCCCAGTACTGAAAAAAAAAGAAAGATCTCAGTGCATCTGTCATTATTGGTCTTATTTTTAAAGCTCTGGTGTGCTGACTGGTTCTTCAACCTTGATTCCCATCTCTGATGTTTGGATTATGGCTATTCAGATGTATGCACAGCTAACAGGTGTGCCGTCCCTGTTTTTTACCCACACATCTGAACAAATGTGTGAGGGAGGTGTAGCCAAGGACAGAGTGCCACTGTGACTCCGTGCTGTCTCGAAATGGGTGAGACTTGATTCGAGGCCATCTTTTCAGTGTTTATACCCAGCCCCTTCAAAAGCATCTGATTTATCCAACCCAGGTCAGGATCAGGTGACTTGCTTTATATTCCTTTTTTTTTTTTTTCAATACTAGAGATTGAACCCTGGGGTGTTCTACCTTTGAACTATATCCGCCAGCCCTATTTTATTTTTTTACTTTGAAACAGGGTCTCACTAAATTGCAGAGGGCCTTACTAAGTTGCTGGAGCTGGCCTCAAACCTGTGATCCTCCTGTTTTAGCCTCCCAAGTATTAGGATTACAAATTTCAAGCATGGGCCACGATGCTCGGCTTCAGGTAACCTAGGATAGGGGGGCTGAACAGGAAAATGAACGAAGTCAGTACATTCCCCAGGACAAAAGCTCTGAGGTGATCCCTAATGGGCCCTGTGAGCGCTGTGCGCTGGGGCCTTGGGGAGGGGCGGGCTGGGCCGCACATCGCTGAGCGGCTGCGCGTCCCCCTGGGCATCTCCCAGGCCTGCGTGACACATTCTGAAATGCTTTTCCCTGCAGGTGATTCCAGAACACTGTATCTTTGCCAGTAACACATCTGCTCTCCCAATCAATCAAATCGCCACCGTCAGCAAACGACCAGAGAAGGTAAAGTGAACGGAGACGAACCGTGACATGCATTGCTGTGTCCGGTGCTCTGACAGCCTGGAACAGGAGGGGATGGGTGACTCCAAAGGCTAGGCCGCGACCCGTGTGAGGTGTGGGATGAGCACAGCCGAGCGCACTTTTATAGGTGATCCCATCCCTAACAGGTATCGTTGAAATTTAAACATAAAACCAACCTGAAGAATGGGCCCTAAAACAAGATGGAATGCTCCAAAAATATCCATTCAGCTACAGCGCAGGCTGGTGGCTCTTTGGGACAGGCTTGGATCCAGCCGCACATTCCAGAAGGGGGGAGCGGGTTGTGTCCACCTTCTACCCAGAACATGCAGGGGCTACACGTTTAGGGACGATTTGGAATGGTGCCTAGAAAGTTACTGTTATCAAGCCGGGCATGGTGGCACACACTTGTAATAAAGAATAAAAAATTGGGCAGGGGGTGTAGCTCAGAGGTCAAATGCCTCTGGGTTCCATCCCCAGACCCGCAAAAAAAAAAAAAAAAGTTACCGTTATCCAACCAGAGAAGGCAAATGAAAGTACAGCCATTCAAGAAGAAATAAAACAGCTCAGTTCTCTGGAAGAGGTCAGCTGCCCTGCTAGCCAGAACAGCCCACAGCAGGCAGGTAATGCAAAGGCCTCATTAGTCCACGAAACACTAACGCCTGCTGCTTCCTGCTCTGCCGCGTACTAGGTCCAGGCGGGGCTGAGGGAGTCGCTGAGGGCTGGCGGGAGAAGTAGCCGCTGATAGGGACCCAATGGCGCGACCCCGAGGGAAGGCACCGAAACTATGGCAAGGCTAGCACTGACCGTGCAGTTGGACCGTCTGGCCGGTCCCGCCGCTCCGAGCACCTCTGTAGCACTTCAAATGAGCGCAGAACCCGCCGCCGCCCTCGCTGAGCTCTCCTCCCCGGGCGCTCGGGCCCAGCCTCCAGGTGGCGCGGGCAGCTCTTCTCACCTGCTCGCCTTATGTCTCCATGGCAAAGGAAAGCCACAGGGCACGGGTAGGCGCTGACCATCTCAGCCCGCGATCCAGGATGAGTGGTCACCTGTCGTAACTTTCTGAATACAAGCCAAATGTATTTCGCTTGAGGTAGTAATTACAGTTTCCAGAACTCATTGAACAGAACGCTTAGGATCTGCCTTTTATTATATGTAATTTATACATCAATAAAGGCTAATTCCTTTAGCTCAGGTCACTGAATCTGAATCAGGTCCTAAGTATTTTAGACCTAAATAAAAGAATAGCTCGGGGTTAAAACAGCTTTTGGATTGCTTAGTTTACATAACAGTTGTGCTGTGCTTCAGAGAGTGGCAAGTGGTCAGACGTCCAGGACGGGCAGACCTGTTACGGATGCTCCATGGAGCCAAAGCACTTGATCTCAGCAGTATTCCCCTATCACAGCTCCGTTCTCTCCGCTGTTTTTCTAACAAAAAAAAAAAAAGGGAAGGTAGCACGTCCCTCCTCGGCACCCGTAACTGTCGGCTTTTCTCGCCTTGCCAGGTGATTGGCATGCACTACTTCTCCCCTGTGGACAAGATGCAGCTGCTGGAGATCATCACAACCGAGAAAACATCCAAGGACACAACCGCGTCCGCTGTCGCGGTGGGTCTCAAGCAGGGCAAGGTCATCATTGTGGTCAAGGTAAGGAGCTGTACGACAGCAAGTGAGGCGGAAAGTTCTGGAAGCCGCTCACACCTCCAGGCCCACTTAAACTGTTCTGGGGCAAACAGCCCAGCTTCTGAGACACTGTCCCCTGGTGGCTTCTGGAATGCCTTCTCCTAGCCATTCCAGACCTTGAAGGTGACCATGAGCTGTCTGCTGTGCCAGACTGTCCCCGGATGGCTTCCACCGCAGTTTAATATTAAGGGTTCTCTCTGATATATTAAATCACTGTAATCCTTGAAATGTCATCTGGAAAAGGGAGGACGGTTTCGGACATGGGTAGTTTCAGCCAAAGTGGGGCAACGAGCTCACCTTCTCTCCCTCTGCAGGACGGGCCTGGCTTCTACACCACCAGGTGTCTGGCACCCATGATGTCTGAGGTCATGCGAATCCTACAGGTGGGTATCGCTCTGCGGAGTGTTTGAGCCTCTTCCACCCCTTCGCTCAGTCCTCCACACTGAAGACATCGAGATGAGGGACAGGCTACCCCAGATACGCCGGCTCTCCTCCCACAGGAAAGGGGAGTCATGGCGCTGAGGTGCACTAAAGGGGCAGAGCCTGCTGCGCGCCCAGCCGCCTCGCGCTCCAGCGAGCCAGAGTCCCTGAGCACCTGCACCACTGCCTCCCCAGAGCAGAGCCCGCCGGCTCGCTGCTGCCGCCTCTGTTTCTGCCCACAGATGCTGCCATGGCAGGGCAGGAGGGGGCCCTCTTCACTAGGCACATGCCCACCCCAGGACCCCGTGCTCCACACTTGCGCTGTCTCTTAGGCACAGTGCTCTTGGCCCTGTCGGCCATTTCATTTCCTTAGTATTAAGATTCAGGATTGCAAACAAGAAGAAAATGAACAGTTTGTTCCCCTCCAAACTTCCTTAACATGCTACAGATAAAGCCCAGACTTCCACCCCTGTGGTCCTGGGCCCGCCAGGAGGCCCACAGGGAAGGGTTAGACAGGGCTGTGCCTGGGCAGCGAGGGCAGACCGCTGTGGCGGATCCGAGGGGGCCTCGCCCTCAGCCCTGCTCACCTTCCTGTTCAGGAAGGCGTTGACCCGAAGAAGCTGGATTCCCTGACCACCAGCTTCGGCTTTCCTGTGGGTGCTGCCACCCTGGCGGACGAAGTAGGAGTAGACGTAGCACAGCACGTGGCGGAAGACCTGGGCAAAGCCTTCGGGGAGCGGTTTGGAGGTGGAAGCGTAGAACTGCTGAAACAGATGGTGTCCAAGGGCTTCCTGGGTGAGTGGCCATGAGGAAACGGGCCGGCACCATGAGTGACAGCTCACAGCAGCGACCCGAGACCAGAGAGTCGCAGAAGGCCCGTGGGGAAGAGTGCTTCCTAAACACGGAGTGTAGTTGTAGGAAACTTTTAAAATGATTCCATGAGCGTGTCCTCTGAGGCAAGGCCTGTAGATTGTGGCCTGAAGGCGGAGGGCGAGGCTTCTGGACGGTGCCACTCCAGGCCCAAGCTATCCCAGACGCTCGAGCATTTCCATCCTGCCCAGGGCCTCTCTACACCTGTGAAAGTAGCACAAAGCCATCACCAGGCCTCCGCTCCGGGACTGGTGTTGCACATCTGGACATTAAATTTCACCCAAGCAGCATTTCCATTCAAATACACAGATTTCCGAGTCCAGAAAGCACAGGATCTTCCTTCTCTGCTACTCTTGTGACAAAGGCCAACCCACGGGGTGAGCTGGGTGCAGGGAGGAGGCTGGAGCTTACCGCAGACCAGCAGAGGCGAGGATTCTCAGCCCTGCTCAGAGGACAAGTAGCAGCGCTGATCCTCCTTGTTTCTTTTAGGTCGAAAGTCTGGGAAGGGCTTTTACATCTATCAGGAGGGCTCGAAGAATAAGAGCTTGAATTCTGATGTGGACAGTATTTTGGCAAGTCTGAAGCTACCTGCTAACCCTGAGGTGTAAGTAAATTTAAGTTGCTGGTGGCATAAAGATGGAAATTTTTCTGGCAGCCTGAAGCTTCCCAGCCCTTCTTTCATTTTCTTTGTGATCACCTGAACAAAAAGAATGCTCCTGAAGCTGGCACAGGGCCCTGCACGACCCTCAGGCCTCAGTTGTGTGGGTAGAGCCGCCAGAGGCCCGCCCACTCCGGCCTGCCCTTTGAAGGCCCCAGAGAGCAGCAGAAAGGATGAATTCTCTCAGGCCCGTTGGCCCTCCAGCTTCCTCTCTTCTATTTTTCTACTTTTTCTTCCTTTTTTTTGTTTTTTTGTTTTTTTGGTACTAGGGATTGAACTCGGAGGCATTCTACCTCTAAGCTACACCCTCAGCCCTATTTTATTTTTTATTTTGAAGCAGTCTAAACTGCCTCATACCTGCCAACCTCCTGTCTCAGCCTCCCTATACTCAGATTACACACATGTGCCACCATGCCCAGCGCCAGCTCTTTATTATCATTTGTGATCCCTTGACCATCGATGATGTCAAGAAATAGATTATCCCCTCTGTGCCAGGCCCTCTTGTGGATGCTGTTTCATGTCAGATAGGGCAAGTAACACCCTTTTTTCCAAGGGAAAGGCTGGGCCTGCCTGCTAGGCCGCCTGCCTTCCCTGCGGAGTGGGAGGTTTGGTCCTGATTGGTCCCAGGGCTCCCCCGCACCCCCGTGCTTCACATTCTACACCCATCTCCTGCTTCCTGTCCCCCATTCTCTCCTCCAACTGTCTTCCTGTTGGCAGCTCCTCTGACGAAGATGTCCAATACCGCTTGGTGACGAGGTTCGTGAACGAGGCAGTCTTGTGCCTGCAGGAAGGCATCTTGGCCACGCCTGCAGAGGGAGACATCGGCGCGGTCTTCGGGCTCGGCTTCCCCCCTTGTCTCGGAGGTGGGTCTGCAGGTTGGACTCTGCACGCCTTGTCCCAGTGCTCGTTTCTGTCTCCTTCACCAAACTTGTTTCTCCATTCAGGGCCCTTCCGCTTTGTGGATCTGTATGGTGCCCAGAAGGTAGTGGACCGGCTCCGGAAGTATGAGGCTGTCTATGGAAAACAGTTCACACCATGCCAGCTGCTCCTTGACCATGCTAAAAGCCCTGGCAAGAAGTTCTACCAATGAGCACGCCCCACGCCCCGCCGTCAGCGCGCCAACCCAGCCGCCAGCAGCGCTGGTTCTCCTCGGCACCGTGTGCATGTATCAGGAAGCAGAAGAAAGACCACGCCTGGCCTTGGGCTTGCTCCTCAATTAAAGTGCCTTCAGCTCTGACCACCTCCCCCTCCTGGCGAAGTCTGACTGTGAATTAGAGTTTGTACTGCTCAGTGGACGGTGGGACCCGCTGTGCTCCTTTTATAAGCCCCAAACTCAGAGCCACCTGGTGCACCTTTGCTGCCTGTTCCTCCCAGGAGGCCAGAGGTGGCCAGTGGTGGCAAGGGCATTTCTGCCCTCAGCCAAACACAGGATAACAATAAAATCCAAACTATCAACCTCTCTGCCTGCTTGCGTCTTTTTCTTCGGTCTCTGCTTTCTGGTGTATGCCCCTCCTCAGGAAGTGAGCCGGAGTAAAGCCCTGGCCTCTGAAGTAGCAACATTGTGGGAGTTCCAAGCAGCCGCTCAAGAGGGACCGTGGTGCCAGGGAGTGGGCCTTCCTGTGCCACAGCCTTTTTTTTTTCCCCAACTGGTGCTGGGGATTAAACCCAGGAGCCTTCTACCTCTGGGCTACACCCCCAGCCCTATTTTATTTTTTATTTGGAAACAGGGTCTCACTAAATTGCTGAGGCTGGCTTCGAACCTGTGATCCTCCTGTTTCAGCCTGTTGAGTAATGTGATTACAGGCATGCACCACCACATCCAACAACCTTAGCCTGCTGCGTAAGTGCTTTGGCTGGGCTGCCTGTGGTGGAGAAGCAGCCCTGGTGCCTGAGCAGTGGAAATGTAAGGGGTGTAATGTACCCCATGTGAACGATGCTTTCTCCAAACTGGATTTCCTTACTGTACAACAGTGCCTGTTTCTTTTCTTGGCACCAGTCACGCACACATGCTTCTCAGTGTGTAGGGGGTGTTAAGCAGAGCAGATAACGTTTCCCTGATCGCAGGAATCCCGAAGGTCTTGGCTTCCCCTGAGCTTGGGCAGTGAGGATGCCTGTAGGGTGAGAGGCCTCAGCCCTCCCACCGCACCCCCCAGTGTGCAGAGGCAGTCAGTGCACAGTCTGGTAAACAGTGCTAGGCTCCTAACTGGGTCTGGCAGAAGGATCCACACTGAGTCACCAAGTGTGTGCAGAATTCTAATTCAAGTCCCATTACACAGTGTGCATTCTAAACTCAGTACCCACGACTCCTGCCTCTGTGCCACTTGCAAGCACTTCAAGTTATTTTCGTGGTCCCAGCTGTGTTGGGATTAGCAGGCAGGGACCTCTGCTCCGACTCTACTGGACACTGGCTGCTGGTAAAGCAACCCTAAACCAAGGCATCTGAGTTGGGGTTTTCAGGTGGCCTGGAAGGCAGAAAACTGACCCCTGCACCGAGGCAATGAGCAGGTTTGTATTTGTGGGGATCTGAGCGCCTCAGGCATTTCGCAGCGCAGGAAGATGAATTTGAGCCCTGGCTTTGGCGTTGAGATTTGACAATTTGGGTCTTTCCATTCGGCAGCATGGGAGAGGTCTGAATTATGTTGAAACATTAGTGGAAGTTGGAGGGGTCTTGGGAGGGCAGGGGCCGCTGCAGGCTTGCAGAAGGGAATGAGGGCTGCTGCCAGCTTCCTCCAAGGACATCAGTGGGCCCATCCACGCCATCCAAACCCTCTTCTTCCCAGAGACGTTCGCACTGTGCCATTTGTCTAAAAGAAAGCTGACACTGAGAATTCCACTTGCACTATTCAGTTGTCTAGCATTTTATTCCACTAGTCCTTGAGGATTCATTAAGTGATCTGTGAGAAAATGAAATGTCTCAGCATCTCAGTTTCTGTGTTCATCTCTGACTCCCCTCCCTCAGCAGAGGCAGCCTGATTGGAGCATGGATGCCGTACGGCTTAACTACTCATAAGAAAAAAGAGGAAATAAATACCTAGGTAGACTCAGTAAGGCAGAAGAGAAGGCGGTCTCCTCCACCACCCTGACTGTACCGGGCGTGAGGAGAAGTGGTGTTCTGGTTGGGGGCGTGGGGAGGAGCGTGAGGCGGAGTGCGTCTCGCACACAATGACCAGAGCTCTGGTTGCCAAGCGGGTCACCATGCTTGAGAGCAAGGGCACAGAGATCTGCTCTGGAGCCTGTGAAGGTGCACAGGACTGAGCTCTAACGGGAGCAAGGCTGGATCTCCCACGCTGCTCTGCTTGCTCTCCTAAGCGTCCCTTCCCAAGCCAGCGGCAAAACAGGGCAGGATGCCAAGTGGCCGCCAGAGCCCAGTGCTGTGGGCAGGACTGGGGGTGACTGACCACCACTTGCTTCTAGTCAAAAGGAGCCGCTGACCCGAATCTACTTGAGTCGGTTTTGGAGAACAACCCCACCCAACAAGAAGGATGGCCTTCTGCCGCAAGGACAGCAGGAGCTAGGGCACCAGACGGGAGCGTCTGCCTCCCTACTAGGTCAGCGCAGGGCTGTGCTCTTCCTGTCGGCAGGAACTAGCACCCAGAGGTGAAGCCTTTGGGGTGCTGTGGCACAGGGTATACTTGATTCTGCTGTGCTCAGGATCAGGCACTTAAGTCATGGGGAAATGCAAGAGGAAGGAAGGGCATCCCAGAGGCACAGAAATCGCCGCAGGTCAAAAGCCCAGAGAGCACAAAGGACAGTGGGCACTTGGGGAATTTGTGCTTAAATCACAGGCCATCTTCTTCCCTGTTTCTAATCTGAGCCCACAGGGTTAAGAAATACGAGATGTTTACAAAGGGCTAGAGCAGGGGAAGCGTTTGGACACACACACTACCCTCCTCCGTGGGAATCACAGCAGTGCCTCATGGGACCAGTTGCACAGTGGTGCCTGAGGCTCCCTCTCCACGGATTCTTCACAGAGGCAAAATGTCTCCCCGCAGGGGTCTGACCCCAGACCCCATTTCTCAGCGCCTTCCTCTGGACCACATTCTGAGTGCCTCGGAGCAGCCTCAGTCTCTGTGAAGATGCTCCCCACAGGCAGGACCTGCCTCTCTGGGAGTGCTGTCCCCAGCTGGCCCACGCTGGTCCCCAGGGCCGCCTGCCAGCATTCCAGTTGTGCAGCGACAGGCTGGGCAGTTCAGATCTTGGGCCGCCAGCCTTTGATGAACTGCATGATCTTCTTGACCTGCAGTTTGGTGAGGCGGAAGTCGTCAGCCAGGATGTCCTCACTGAGCTGCACAAAGATGCTTCCATCGATGCGCTCCCGGGCAAAGAAGCTCACCACATCCTCTGAAAGCCCTATGAAGCGCAGACTGCGAGAGACCTCCTCTAGGGAGAGCGCAGACAGGTCTGCAGGGGGCTGCCAGGAGGAGGCATCCCGGGGGCTGGCAGGAGGTCCTTCCAGGCGCCCTTGGGTGAGAAAGAGCCGGGCCCCTCCTGCCTCAGGCCCCTGCAGGGCAGCTGGTGACAGCGGGGTGGGCACCTGCCTTAGCACCAAGCCTTCAGGCTCGAAGGCTTTGGGTGGACCAAGTGGAGAAAGGCAGGATCCCGGCCCAGGTGCCACCGCAGCTCTGGGTTCCTGACAGCGCAGCAGACCAAGCTCTGGAGAACTGCTGTGCCCCAGCTCAAAGGGGTCCAGGGGCTCTGGGGCTGGTTCCTGCCACTCAGAGGACGAAGGGGACGAGGGGGGAGCAGCTGAATAGGCCCGGCCTGGTGAGGCTGGGTCTGGGGAGTGCACGGGGCTGGAGGTAGCCAGGCTGCTGGAGGTGGTTGTGGGCCCAGAAGAGGAGGCCACAGGAGGGCCTGCGGGGTGGGCAGGTCCAGAGAAGGGGTTGAGTGCTCCCAAGGGAGCAAAGCGTCTCTGGGGATGCTTGAACAGAGGTGGACAGCTGTGGTAGGTCTTGGCCGGAGTGTCAGACCCAGAGAGGGAGGTGGCTCGGCCACTCAAGGGCTCAGCGAGGGCCCGTGAGGCCTGGCTGGGCTGTGTGGTTGTGGAGGGCAGGGGGCCTGGAGGCGGCCGGCTGAAAGACTCGCCCACCTTGCAGTCTCCCCAGGTGCAAGGGTAGCAGTAGAGGGAGTAGGCATCCGGTGACGGGGAGCCACTGCCATTGCGGGAACCCTCCCTGTGAGGAGACACAGGAAGGAGTGAGACAGAGCAGAGCGAGGGGCTCCACAAGGTCACACACTGGGCAGGGAACCACAGCTGTCGGGTCATGGAGGCCACAGGGACACAGAGACCCGTGGGACTGCCCTGCGCTTTCTCAGCACCCGCAATAAAAATAAAAAAGCAGCAAGGAGCACTCTCTTGCAGCAAAGCCTGAGTCCAGAGGGAACCAGCACGAGGCTGCCACCCCGTCCTCAGGTCTTAGGAAGGCAACAGCTGAGGCAGGAGGACGCGCCTGCAGCTGCCCACGGGGACGCTAGGCCGGCCTCAGTGCACCCGAGGAGACCCAGGGCCGAGGGAGGGGAGGACTCACCCGTCCTGGAGGCCGGAGGAGTAGTAGGAGAGGCTGGAGCTGGGTGAGTGGACAGGCTGGAGCTTGGGGAAGCGGGGCGGCACAGGGGGGCTGCCGGAGAGCCGGCCGCCGCCACCCCGGGGAGGCACAGGGGGCGCGTTGAGCAGGCGGCACTCCTCCTTCACCTGCGGGCAGAGGGACTTGACGCCACCTTCCCCAGGTGGCCCTCAGCTTCCCCTTCCCAAGCAGTGGGGTGGGGGCTGCCTTGCTGGGTACCCCCTCTGTCCAGCTGGCCACCCCCCCAGCCTACTTCCCCCAGGGCCGCTCTGCCCACGGCGGGCACACTGACTCCTAGACCCCTGCCAGTGGGTCAAAAGCAATCAGATAAGCAGGCGAACTTCTTCCTCAAGCAAAGAGGAAAACCCTGCGACTGAAGGGACAAACAGAAGCACAGGCGTCCACCATCTGGAGCCCTTGCGTACGGGTGAAGGACCCTAAAGCAGGCTTCCTGGGCATTAGTAGGCCTTATGGGCAAATGTCCTGTGGACAAATAAGTTTCAGAAACTCTGCATTAAAGATAATCTCAGCCGGGAGTGGCGGCTCACGCTTGTAACCCCAGAACTTGGGAGGCTGAGGTAGGAGGAGCACAGGTTCAAAGCCAACCTCGGCAACTTGGCGGGTTCTCAGCAACCTAGTGAGACCTTGTTTCCAAAAAAGAAATTAAAAAAAAAATCAGACTGGGGGTGGTGGTGGTGGCTGTCGCTTGGCGGCAGACTATCCCTGGGTTCTGTCCCCCAGTACCTCAGTAAATAAATAAGAAGTAACTAGGATTCCTGTTGCACGGAACCTTCTGGGTCAGCTTCCCAGGCGCGCCCGAATCCTCTGAGGCTGGCAACTCCCCGCGCGCCGGCCATCGCCCGGGCGTCCCCTCCCACAGCCGGGCCGGGGTCCCCGCTCACTCACCGCCTCGGATTTGGGCGGCACGGGGGGCGGCGGCGCGGCGGCCGGGGGCGCCCACAGCTCCTCGTAGGGGATCTCGGCGGCGGGCGGCGCGGGCGCGGGCGCGGCCCAGTCGGGGCTCACGTACTCCTGCTCCGCGTCCCCGGGCGGCGCGGGCGCGCGCGGGCGCGGGCGCGTGCGCATGCGCGGGCTGGCGGCGGCGGCGAGCTGCGCGGGCGCCTCGCGCACGGCCGTCGAGTACTCGTCGGGGTCGAAGCGCTCGCGGCAGTAGGAGGCGCTGTCGCGCACCAGGCGCTCGACGCGCGGGTCGCCGGCCAGCAGCCCCTGCGGCAGCGCGAAGCGCGGCGCGTCGGTGAGCAGCAGGAAGTGCAGCGGCGCGGGGCCCTCGCGGCGCAGCGCCAGCCCCAGCACCACGGTCTTGGAGATGATGCTGACCAGCTTGTAGCAGTGGCCCTCGCGCACCGGGTGCAGGTCGTAGGGGTTGCGCGGCGGCCGGCTGGGCACCAGCACGTTCACCGGCAGCCGCACGCGCTCGATGATGGCCCGCACCGTGTGCTCGCCCTCCTGCATCTGCAGCTCCAGCGGGCTGCGCGTGCTGAAGCGGCCCTGGCACTGGAAGGGCAGGCTCAGGCTCTCGTTGGTGCGGTGGTTCATGCAGATGAGGCAGGGCATCTTGCCTTTGACGGGCCGGGCGCCGCCCGCCGCCGCCCCCGCCGCCCCCGGGCCGCCCACCCCCGCCAGCGCCCCGGCGCGGCCCAGTTTGCGCAGCAGCGTGGTGAAGCGCGAGCGCTCCTTGGTGGTCTTGGCGCACAGAATCTCCGCCTGGCCCATGAGCGTGAGCTCGTCGCCCGCGTGCAGCGTGAAGTTGTACACCTCGCTGTCCTCGCTGAACTCGCCTGACACCACCTGGGGATCCCACAGACAGGGCGAGGCCTCAGCCAGGAGCCGGGGCTGTCCAGCACAGGCGAGCAGCCCTCCCCTGGGGCCCTTCCAGCACTGACGCCAGATCAAGAGCCCGGGACGAGGGCCAGGAGACCCACGACCCATCCCAGCCTGCGTGATAACCGTTTCCTGAGTTGTCTGGGGTTATTAAACCAGACTATAGGGAGGTACTTTGACAGCATTCGATAAAGAGCAACTTTTATTACATCGTGTTTGCCGTTTGGGTGGTAACGGAGCCCTACCCATCCAACATAAACTGAAGGGTAAGAAGAGGATCTGTAAACAGTTAAGGGCTATCCGTACACAGCAGAGACTGCAATGTACTCACGTAGCCACCCATGGCCAGCACCAGTGCTGCTGAGCAGCCAGGCAGCCAGGACAGGCCGCCCTGAAAGGCCTCCACTGAGGGCGTGACCCCTCCACGCACTGCCTGCTTCACCACCTGTGTCAAGAAGTCTTTGGGATCCTACACCCTGCTCTGCAGGCATGGCCTGATTGTACCAAAGGCCCTCTGGGGGTCCCCAGAAGCCACTGTTCCTCCTAGACCCTAAGGGCAACCCTCCCACCAGGGTCAGGGTTGCTCCTGAGGTAGGGCGGAGGGGCGTGGGGGGACACCATTCCTGTGCTAGGACTGACCTTGACGCTGAAGGTGATGGCTTCCATCACAAAGATGCGGTCCGGGAAGACACTGGCCACCTCCTCCACGCTGCTGAAGTACCTCACCGGCTCCCGCACGTCCCGCGCCTGCTCCAGGAGCTTGAACTTCCCTGCACAGGGGGACACAGGTTGCTGGGCGGGTCTGTCTCCCAAGAGCCCCCCTGGCCCCTACCTCCTGCTACCCTCAGCAGCGAGCCGAGGGCAGGTAGGTATGCACCAGCGTGGGGCCAGGGGCTAGCCATCTGGCTTGAGTCTCGGGGAGGAGCCGAGCCACTAGAGAGCTTATGGGGGAGTGCTGAGACGGGGCTGCAGATCTGCCCCGGGGACTTGGACACATAGCTGGCCTCTGCTCAGGCATCCCTGTGACATCAGAGATGCTGGCTTCCAGCTGGGTCCCAGAGATGCTGGCTTCCAGCTGGGTCCCAGCCTGGCCTCTGACTTACTGTGACCCTAGACAAGTCCCTTCCCCTCTCTGAGCCCCTGCATGGGTCCTCCTCTGAGCGGGCTGAGACGTGCTCCTGGCCCTGCCTGGCTCTGGCCTCTCACGCACCCACCAAGGCTCACTGATCCACACTGATCACGGGGTCAGAGCCATTCTGACCCAGCTCTGTTCCCAGACCCTGCCCTGGTCCAACATCCAATCCCACCATGCCTGCGACCTGAGTCCATCAACGCTATCTGCCTCTGACAAAGCCTTCTGACCTGGAGCTGGGCTGTGTTCTGGCCGACTCAGCTGCCTTCCAGGCTTTAGAGATGTGATGTTAATCTGTGAAGCCAACACCCTGTGCAAACTGTCTCACCTGTGCTGACCACACATCTGTTATGTGCCCACCCACGTGAACCCAGACAGGCTGTGAGCCGCCCTGGCCTGGGACGGGTAGCCTCTTCCCCAGCTTTACACAGTAGAGAGCCTAGCAGAGGGGAGGATCAACAGCTGGAGCAAGGACAGGGTGATGCTTCAGTAGTTCCTGGCTGTTGCTGCAGTCCCAGTACACTCATTTATTTATTCCACTGACATTTATGGTGCACTGTGTGTCCCCCATGCCAGACCCTTCAGAGGGAACAACTGTGTGTGAAACAGTCTGCCCTCCAAGAAATCCAGACACAGGGAGTGACAGTGAGCACTCAGTAACGGCAGGAGGTGACAGGCGCTAGGACAGACTCCTGACCAGAGAGCTGGAGGAGCCCTGGGTTGGGAGAAAGCCGCCCAGGAGAGCGCTGCACCTGGGGAAGGAACAGGACTGCAGAATGGGCATGTCAAGTGGAAGAAATGCACGGCATAAACAAAGACGCCTTGCCAGCCTGGAATCCTGCTGCTGCAGGGAGGACAGGAGGCTGAGAAGACAGCAAGTGGTTCTGGAAAAGCTCTGAACTCCATGCGAAGGCAGTAGGACGTTACTCGGTATGAAAAAAGATCCACTGGAGGATTTTAACAAGGAAATACCATCATCCGGTTGAACCCTATTAAGCCAAGCGGGAACCTGGGTGTGGTGGTGTGTGCCTGTAATCCCAGTACTTGGGAGTCTGAGACGGGGGATGGAAGAAGGTTCAAGACTAGTGTCAGCAATCTATCAAAATGCTAAACAACCTAGCAAGACCCTGTTTCAAAAAAGAAAATAAAGCTAGGCCGGGCTTGGTGGCACACACTTGTAATCCCAGTACTTGGGAGGCTGAGACAGGAGGATGGCAAGTTTCCGGCCAGCCTGAGCAATTTAGTGACACCTTGTTTCAAAATAAAAAGAGATAGGGATGTAGCTCAGAGGTAAAATGCCCCTGGATTCAATCCTCAATACAAAATAAGGAAATAAATAAATAATTAACCAGGGGAATTTTAGAGAAGAGCCAGGGAACAAAAGAAAAAAAAGAAGAAGAAGAAAAAAGAGAACTTGGAATTCTTAGAAGGGAGGAGAATCCTGAGACCCTGGTGACAGGAGGGGTACAGGTGAAGAAGAAAGGAGCTTAGGATGACTGGGCCCATCTCAAAAAGGAGATGGCAGAGCTGTGGAGCCAAGCCGGAAGCCTCCAGGGAACAGACTGAGGGGCAGGGCAGATCCTAGGAGCCAAGGAAGGGCCTCCCAGTGGTAGGGCCCCTGGTGTGGACCCACAGCATGGGGACCCCTGGCCAGAGCACCAGCGCACCAGCGCACCAGCGCACGGTCACAGCTTCAGCCGCCGGGCAGGTTCCATGGCCCAGGAAAGAGGAGTGGCAGAGGGTCTTAACCCTTTGGGGAGCCACACCCCAGAAGAATGTCCACACTGTGCTCAATTTTGTATACAGTATGGGGGTTTCTAGAGCCCCCGGAGCCCACCTGAAGATCCAGGCTGAGATGCCCCCTGCGCAGGACAGGAAGAGTCCACGGCCAAGGTCAGGGCCTGAGAATCAACATTAAGAAGCAGCAGAAGAAAAGAGGGCCGCGGTTCATACCTGTGAGCCAGCTTGGAGGGGCCCCCATTCCTGCTCTAAGCTCCTGGGAAGCTAAGGGAAGAGGCCTCAGATGTGCCGAGGTCATAAACGCAGCAGGAATTAAATGGGGAGGGGGCCACGACTCATGAGGCATGAGCTCCAGGTCTGCCATCATCTGACCAGTACCCATCCCCAGCCCTTCCCCCACATCTAACACACACACACACACACACACAAACACGCACACCCCAACCACAAGCACTGGCAGGGAGAAAGGCTCACTGCCCCCTGTGGGGAGATTTGGAGCCAAGTCGGGGCTGGAGCCAAGGGAGGATGTGGCAGGGAGGATCGATGTAACCATGGTACCCAGCACCGCCCCCTCAGCCGCTTAGCACCAGTCATGGGGCTGGGAGGAAGGAAGGGGACCTCCGGGGAGTGATGCTCGGGCCCCTGGAAACCCGCAGCTTTCCTCCTGCCTCTCCCTGTGAGGCACAAAGGGTTCCCTCCTGGCCCCATCTCCCTGCCTCTGCTGTCCTAGAACATGCATGCACCATGTAGGTCTGCCCTTCCAGCCTGAAGCACTTTGGGGGCTGCAGCAAGTCTTGTTCCACCCCAACCCCAGCACCTGGCCTACAGTAGGCTCTCAATAAAGAACCCTGGCTGCAGCTGTGTGTGCACGGCCACGTACTCGCCTAGCAGGACCGAAGCCCTGAGAGCTTGATCCCCAGAATGACAAGGAAAGAGAAAAGAAAAAAGAAAAAGAAAAGAAATAAGGTAGGTGGGTGAGTGGATGCACCAGCTTTAGAGTCAGACCTAGCTGGATCCCAGCTCTGCCACCAACCAGCTGTGTGACGCTAGGCAAATTGTTGACTCTGTTTGGGCACTAACTCCCTTCTGCAAAATAGAAGCTTATTACGAGGCTAGTGGAGTGCACCTGCCCAGCGCCCCATGGCCTTGGGAATGACACCTGGCCCTTCAGCAGCACCAGTGGCAATGGTCTTCAGGAGCAGTGGGCCACAGCCTGGAGACCCGGGTCACGGCAGTACCCCTGGGCCTGCCCCTCCCCCACTTGGCTGAAGCTCCCTTCGTGGTCCACAGCCCTGTCCATTCTGCCCGCCCAGACTATTATTAATTCATCAGGAGTGCTGCACGTGAAGTCTGCACTCAGAGCCCCTCCTTAACCACGGCTGACCCCTCCCCTCCCCCATGCAGGCAGCCTTCAGCCAGCGGAAAGATGGCCTGCCACCCCCCTGCAGGCCAGCTGTCGCCCAGGGCAGTGTGTGTGTGTGTGTGTGTGTGTGTGTGTACTGAATCCAGGGGCATTCTACCTCTGTGCTACATCCTCAGCCTATTTTATTTTTTATTTTGAAACAGGGTCTAAGTTAGAGGCTGGCCTTGAACCTGCGATCCTGTCTCAGCCTTCTATGTACTGGAAGTACAGACATGCACCACCATGCCTGACGTTTCCCAGAGTTTTAATAGTGCAACTGAAACGGACAAAGCTGAGGAAGTCACATTTCTGTCAGGAAGGGCTTTCCCCAACCTTTGCTGTTTTCTTCTTTTCTTTTTTCTTTTTTGCAGGATTGAACACAGGGGTATTCTACATCCAAGCTACACCCCCAGCCCTATTTTTAATTCTTTATTCTGAAACAGGGTCTCAATAAATTGCAGAGGGCCTCAGTAAATAGCTGAGGCTGGCCACGAAGCTGTGACCCTCCTGTTTCAGTCTCCCAAGTACAAAGATTACAAGTGTGTGCCACCATTGGGACCGGCTAACCTTTGCTTTTTTACCACCAGAAGCCCTGGGATCTCTCTCTGAGCCAGTGCCAGATTGAGAGGCCAGGAAATTTCAGGCTAGAGTAACCCCCAAAGGCCTATAGGCCCCCAACAGAACCCAGGCCAGGAAGCCCGGTGGGTGAATTTCCCCATCTTTTCCAGGGTGTGTAGGTAGGAGGCACACCCCCACCCTCAGCGTGTTGTAAACAGCCGAGGCCATGGGGGACGTGCCCTGTGGCCACCTGTGAGGAAGGGGCTATGAGCGTTTCCAGCTCCAGGGGTCCCAGCCTATGCTGGGGCACAGGGCAGGAGCGCCACGCAGCAGCGGAGAGCGTGAGCCTGGGCTAGCTACCAAGCCCTCCAGAGCTTCAGCCTCTGGTAGACGAGAGAGAAGAGCCGTGAGGATGCAGGGACAATCCCAGTCCATGTCTGGAGTGCAGTAGCTGGGGCACTCTGGCTCAAACGGGGGCCACCAGACTGCCGTCCCTCCCACACGGGGCCGACAGCCCTGAGTTCCTGGCAGGATGCAGCAGCAGCCCGCAGCCAGCACACCTGGTTCTGGCCCTTGCCCTTTTCTCCCTCACTGTGGGACCCTGGGCCGTCACTGCCCTCCCTCGCCAGCAGCTCAACAACTGCACATCGAAAGGGCTGCGCTTTCTTCTTTTTCCTTTCTTTTTTTTTTTTTTTTTTTCAGTACTAGGGATGAGACCCACGGAATTCTACCTCCAAGATCCACCCCCAACCCTATTTTTTATTCTTTATTTTGAAACCGGGTCTCACTGAGTTGCAAAGGGCCTCACTAAGTAGCTGAGGCTGTCTGCGAACCGTGATCCTCCGGTCTCAGCCTCCCAGATGCTGGGAGTACAAGTGTGCGCCACCACACTCAGCTCTGTTGGGGTTTTGTTTTGTGGCGTTTTGCCTTTCTCTACTTTCTGGGTGATTTCATCAACGTTTGTTTCTAACCTTCTATTGAATTTTTTCTGTTTTCACATTTTTAATATCCAAGCACTTTTTATTTTTAATGTTTCTTTTTTATATTTTTTGGTGGTACTGGTGATGGAACCCAGAGGCTTTCTACCTCCGGGCTATACTCCCAAGACTTATTATTTTATATTTGATTTGGAAACAGGGTCTCATCAAGTTGCCGAGTGCCTCACTAAATAGCCGAGGCTGGCTTCGAACCTGTGCGATCCTCCTGTCTCAGCCTCCCGAGTGCAGGGATTATAAGCGTGCGCCACCACGCCCGGCTTAGGGTATAGCTATTTTTAATCCTTACTTGAAATCTTTTTTCCTCTTTCTCTCTCCCTCCCTCCCTCTCCCCTTCCCTTTCTTTCTTTCTTTCTTTCTTTCTTTTTCTTTCTTTCTTTCTTTCTTTCTTCTTTCTGTACTAGGGATTGAATCCAGGGGCATGCTACATCTGAGCTACACACCCAACCCTATTTTTTTTAAACAGGTTCCCACTAAGTTGTGGAGGCCTCATTAAGTTGCTGAGGCTGACTGAGAAACTGTGACTCTCCTGTCTCAGCCTCCCAAGTATTGGGATTATAAGCATGCTCCACTATGCCTGACTTGAAACATTCATTTATTTATTTACTTATTTATTTATTTAGTGGTACTGAGGATGGAACCAGGGGCATTCTACCTCTGAGCTGCACCCCCAGCCCTATTTTTTTTTTTCAATACTGAGGATGGAATCCAGGGGCATTCTACCTCCAAACTATACCCCCAGCCCTATTTTTTATTCTTTATTTTGAAACAGGGTCTTACTAAGTTGCAAAGGGCCTCACTAGGTAGTAGCTGAGGCTATCTGCGAACCAGGATCCTCCTGTCTCAGCTTCCAAATGTTGGGATTACAAGTGTGTGCCACCACACCTGCTATTTTTTTTTTTTTTTGGTGGTACTAGGGGTGGAACCCAGGGTCTTTTCTGCCTCTGGGTTATACTCCCAGACCTATTTTATACTTTATTTGGAAACAGGGTCTCACTAAGTTGCTGAGAGCTTCACTAAGTAGCTTCGGCTGGCTTCGAACCTGTGTGACCCTCCTGTCTCAGCCTCCCAAGCGCTGGGATTATGTTGTGAGCATACAAATATATGTCAAAAATGTTGTGAGTATATGAACTATATGTCAGGATATAGGTATAGCGTAGGGACAGATAGACTGGCCAGATATGCAAAGAAGATGGGGCAGAAGAAGGATGTAACTGACATGCCCAAGACAAATTTATGGACACATACCCCGGGCACAAGTCTGTAGGATGGGACAACTGCAAGACAAGGTAAGGATGAAGTAACAGACACACATCCCGGACATACATCCATAAGATGAAACAGCTGAGAAAACAAGATGGCGGTCGAAGCAATGAGCCTACGCAATTAGTGACATCAGCTTAGGGTATATAAGACCTAGCAAATGGCTAGATCGCCGGCTCTGACCCAACTGTCTAAGAGGCTGAAAGCCCGTCTAGAAGGAAACATTCCCCTGGTAGCTGCTGGACGATTCCTCTAAATGACAGCTGGGCTCATCCCCATCACTCCTGGACCTCAAGCATCTGCACCTTGACCGTCGAGGGCGGCTGTGACAGCGACCCTGAACGTAGGTTACCCGCGGAGACCCGTTTGCCTCAGGTAACCAAATGCTATCTGGCCAGAGGCTTAGTTAGAGAAGATGGGAGTGTTATGAGCATTGTAAAATAAACCGAGTATTCGTGAAAGACATTAAGTGTGACCTGTCATTCTCTTAACAGATTACAAGTGTGCGCCACCATGCCTGGCTCTTTATTTATTTATTTTTTTTGAAAAAGGGTCTCATAAGTTGTGTAGGGCCTCACTAAGTAGCTGAGGCTGTCCGTAAACCACAATCCTCCCCATCTCAGCCCCCCGAATGCTGGGATTATAAGCATGTGCCACCATACCCAGCTCCCTATTTTTATTTATTTATTTATTTATTTTAATTTTTTTGGTGGTACTGGGGATGGAACTCAGGAGCTTTTTACCTCCGGGCTTCACTCCCAGACCTATTTTATATTTTATTTGGAAACAGGGTCTCTTAAGCTAGCTGAGGCTGGCTTTGAACCTGTGTGATCCTCCTGTCTCAGCCTCTCAAGCACAGAGATTACAAGCGTGTGCCACCACGCCTGGCTTTTTACTCTTTATTTGAAAACAAGGTCTCACTGGGTTGTAAAGGGCCTCACTAAGTAGTAGCTGAAGCTGTCTTCGAACTGTGATCCTTCTGTCTCAGCCTCCCAAATTGCTAGGATTACAATTGTGCACCACCATGCCTGGCTGAAAAATCTATTTTAAAATAAAATGCGAATCAAAGATTGTAAACTTGAGCGTCTCCTCTCCAAGAGAGCCCGGCTGCACAGCCATGCCCTTTGCTCACCTCTGCAGCCTCGAAGTCAGTGGTTACCAGTAGCTTACCCCCCCCCACCCTTGGGGCCAGCCCTGCACCCTCCACAGGCTTTTGGCCACCTGTCCCTGGCTGGGTGTACCTGGGTACTGCAGAGGGATGTCGATCTTGGGCCCAATGACGTAGTGGCCCTCCTCCAGTGTGTGAGCTGTCACAGTGGTCCACTGGCGGCAAGAGTGGATGAGCAGGATGTCTCGCTCACTGACGCCCTCAGCATACTCCCCTGGGAGAGGAAAGGCCAGAGGAGGAAGGAAGGAAGAAAGAAGGTTAGGAGGGGCTGAAAGAACAGGCAGGGTGAACGCACTCCACCCATGGTCCCTGCCCAGGTCAGCGACACTCAAGGGACAGTTGGCTGCCAGCGGTGGCTTTCAGGCTTAAGCCTCTGGGGCTCTGGCTCTGGACGGGGCCTCGGCAACCATTCCAGCCATGACCCTCATTCATCATTCCACTGGAGCGCCTGCTGTCCCGGCCTGAGCAGGGGCTGGGGACTCCCAGCGGAAGTGCTGTGCGCAGCCAGCCTCTGCCTGGAGGGCCTTTGGGAGGTAGGGACACTTTGGGATGTTTGGGGCACTGAGTAAAGAGCTCTGGGGACTCAAGGCAGAGTGCAGTGGCTGGTGCAGGCTGGGGTGGGCTGAGGGAGACTTTACTGGGCAGAAGAGGTGAGCTGGAGCTCAGAACCTGCTGAGTCCACACCAGCAGAATCCTCAGCCCGGAGTCAATGCCCGGGCCAGGCAAGGAGGGCCTGGCTGGGCAGTGGAGGGGCTGAGAAGGGGCCGTTCTCATGGCTCGCAGCTGTGAGAGCTCCCCCAGACCCCTGAGTCGCTGAGGTCAGGAGCCCGGCGGGGCTTACAGGAGCTGATTCCTAGCTTTTTCCTGGGCAGCCTTTCCCTTCCACCACTGCCAGAGGCTTTGGACACCTCAAAGGACAGGGGAGGGCCCCCTGACACCCCAGCCCCACCTCAAGCAAGCTGCTTCAGGCTTTCCCTCCCTGGCCTCCATCCTCCCAGGCACAGCGATGGGGGATGCGGGTGGGAGATCCAGAAGGCAGGAGTGGGGAGCCCAGGCTGGGAAGCGGCTCTCACTGGGTCAGAGGTGCTGGGAGGGGCCTGAGCCCAGGAGGCTCCAAGCCCAGCAACGGTTTCCAGGGGAGCAGGAGAGGCGGCCCAGCTTCCAGGAGGCTGATAGGGCCTCCTCTCCTGGCTGCAGCTGGTGGGCAGGGTGGGGGTGGGGGCCATCCGCTTCCCAGTCTCCTCTGACACAACTTACTAAATTTCTACCAGCCAACCAAATGGGAAATGAGTGTGCATTTGGGGAGGGGAGGGGCTATATTCAAGGCCTGCAGGACTCTGTGTGTGTGTGGCTCTGTGTGTGTGTGTGTGTGTGTGTGTGTGTGTGTGTGTGTGTGTGTGTGTCTTCCTCCTCAACTCCCCACTTTCTGGGGCAGAGAAAGCTCTGGACTCTGCACCTCTTAGAGAGCTCACTTACCGCCCTTCCCTGGGGGCACAGTCGGGCACAATAGCCCTGGGTCATGATCACCCACAGGCACAGGTCTTGTCACCCTAATGATCCCCCGCAGTCTCCTGATACCACCAAGGGGTTCTCCCAGTGCACAGGCACATAGGGGCCCTTCAAGGACATCCCATTCGATCACACCATTGACCACAGCCACAGCCAGGGTGGAATGACAGCTGGACCATCACACATTCCTCATTCATTCATTCAGTCCCTAACCTGTTAGGTAAGGGTGCCCTCCCTCAAGGGGCCAAACCCCAAAGGAAGATAAGAAAGGACCATTACAATGGGGTGCGCAGCAGGAGACCACACAGGGGTGCCAAGTTGCCAGGACGCTTGAAGAAGCCCTACTCAGACTGAGGAGCTCAGAAAAGATGCTCCAGAGGGGAAGATGTCAAAGAGGTTGTGGGAAGTGGTCAGGAAGAGCCTGGGACAGCACAGCCCCTTCACACACAGACATGGACCGCCTTGCTGCTGCCACGGACAGAGTGGGCATCACACGCTGGGTGGAATGACCATCCAGCGACTGAGAACAGGAGTGTGGCTGTCCTGCGCCGTGCCGGCGGCCCCGGGGTGGATGCTATGCTCCCTCCCAGGAGCCTGCTGGGGACACGGACGCCCGCTGTGTCTGCTCCCTGCCGCTGCGGGTCGGAGGAGGGGCTGCCGGCCCCGCGGAGAGGAGAGTGGAGGATCCCCATTAGCATTCAGGGAAGCGAGTGTGCCAACGCGGGCCAAACCCCTATTCTTCTCACACACAAAACCCCCGGCCTGGCTGCCAGCCCCAGCTCCCGCCCCTCCCCCAGCCAAGCAGCCCCTCTTCCCCCGAACGGTCCCCTTGCGCTTCCAGGCGTCCCCTCTCGGGCCCCCAGGCAGGGTCCCATGCACAGGGAAGCGGCCCCCTTCCCGGGGGCTCCAGGGAGAAGTGGAACGGGAGGTTGGGGAGGGCCGGGGGTTCGGGGAGGGGGGGTACCTGGCGACAGAGCCCGCTCACTCGGACGTCTCCGGAAGGTAGCCTGCCGGCCCCTGAGGACCGGAGGCTGCTCCCCAGGACGCCAACGGAGGGTGTGGGAAGCATCCCCAAAAGGCCCGAGCGGGTCTCGCGGGTGACGGCGGGGGGAAGATGAAGTCCGAGGCCCCAGGGATGCGGGAGGATGGAGGTGAGAGGCCGGAGACAAAGGGACCAGGGGGGCGCGGCCCGGGCGGGGGCTGCGGGGCGGCGAGATAGGGGTGCACCGACGGGACGGGCGCGGCGGCCCAGCGGCACTCCGGGCTCCGGAGGAGCCGGGACACTGGGTCCCGGGCCTGTCCAGGGATCTGTCCCGGCGCCGGTCCGCGGCACCCAAAGCCGGACCCTGGGCTCGTGGGCCGGGGGTCCGCAGGCGCGCAGGAGCGCGCGGGGCCAGGGCCCGGGAGCAGCGAGGGCGGGCGCGTCCTCCGCGCCATCCCCAGCGCCTGCCTGGCGAGCCCCCCCACTCCCCCGCGGCCCGGCCCCGCTCCCCCGCCGCCCCGGTACCTGGCCCGAGGCAGGCGAGCGTGGGCAGGCGGCAGCGGCTGACGATGAGGTCGAGCGGGAAGGCGCCCATGCTCCAGCGCAGGCCGGCCAGCCCGGCCGCCAGCTTCTCCATGGCATGGGCTCCCCGGGGCCGTCGTCCCGGGGCCCCGACGGCCAGTCCCGCGCGGCCGGGCTCCGCGCCCGCCGCCACCTCCGGGGGCCGCCGCGGCGCTCCCCGCGGGAGGGCGTCACGTGACCGCCCCCAGCGGCCGACCACGCCCACAGACACGCCCACTGTCGCGGCCCCGCCCACCTCCCCGCCCCGCGAGCGCCCAGGTGACAGCGCCGATCCGGACCCGGGAAGAGAGCTGGACGGGAGCACTCGGCCGCCCTTCGCCCCCGAACGTGCCTCGCGCCGCGACCTCCCGGGTCCGGGCCACGCGGGGCTGCTCCGCCGCCCGAGGCGCCGTCTGAGCTCGACTGCGGCCATCCCGTCCGCGGTCCAGCCTCGCAGAGCCCGCGGGCAGCCTCGTCCAGGCCACGCCACGGAAGAGCAAACGGAGACGTCAGAACCTGAACCCAGGGTCGACTACAAACCCCTGCCCAGTGCCACCCGCCCCGTCCCCTAGAGGAGCGCTCCCCAAGTTCCCGCGCCTTCCTGCCCGCTTTTCCCGAGTCCTGGAGTCCAGTCCATAAGGGAGGAAACAGGTTCTGCAGTTGTGGAGTCCTCTCTCCGGTCGTCATACCTCTGAGTTATACCCCCAGCCCTGCTCTTTTCTCCTCCCCCTCCTCCCCTCCCCCTCCCCTCCCCCTCCCCTTCCTCCTTCTCCTCCTCTTCCTCCCTCACCTCAGCTCGTCTTGGGAAGTGCTTCCCAGAAGCTGCAAAGACCTGGGCCTCGCCACGCTCTCCTGAGACCCCTCGGCCCTCGGCGTGTCCGCGGCGCCCTCTGCAGGCGGTCAGGGGCTGGTGCAGGCCTGGCTTGCACAGCATGTGGGTCTGTCCCGCAAGAAGTGAACCTTGTCCCCGAGGCTGGCCATAAAGGACCCGGCTGGCTCTAGTCCTCAACCTCGGTACGCTCGGGTCATTCCCACACACATACCCCTCCTTTCTTTTTTTTTTTTTTTTGCGGTACTGGGGATGAAACCCAGAGGCATTCTACCTCTGAGCTAAACCCCCAGACCTATTTTTTATTTTTAATCTTTATTCTGCCTTTTTTTTTTTTTTTTTTTTGGTGGTGGTGGTACTGGGAGTGGAACCCAGAGGCTTTCTACCTCTAGGCTATATGTGTGTGTGTGTGTGTGTGTGTGTGTGTGTGTGTGTATATATATATATAATTTTTTTGGGGGGGGTGTTGCTGGGGTTCCTGGAAACCCTTCTACCTCCGGGCTACACTTCCAGACATATTTTATATTTTTATTTGGAAACAGGGTCTCTTAAACCAGCGCCGCTGGCTTCGAACCTGCGCGATCCTCCTGTCTCCGCCTCTCAAGCGCGGGGATTACAAGCGTGCACCAGTACCCCAGGCAGGAACAGAGGGTTTGAAGTCAGAGGTGAAAGAAGCCAGTGTGAAGGACGTGGTGACGCACACACCTGTAATCCCAGTACTTAGGAAACGGAGACAGGAGGATCGGAGGTTCCAGGCCAGCCTCAGCAACTTAGCGAGACTGTGCTTCAAAATAAAAAGTAAGAAAAGACTGCCGGGCGTGGTGGCACACGCTTGCTTGGGAGGCAGAGACAGGAGGGTGGCGCAGGTTCGAAGCCAGCCGCGCTGGCTTACGAAACCCTGTTTCCAAATTAAAATATAAAAATAGGTCTGGGAGTGTAGCCCAGAGGTAGAAGGGCTTCCAGGAACCCCAGTACCACCAAAAGAAAAAAAAAAAAAGACTGGGGGTACAGCTTGGGGTAAGTGCCTCTGGGTTCAATTCCCAATAACACACACACACACACACACACACACACACACACACACTTGAATGAATGAAAAGGGTTCTACCTTAGATTCACTTTTCTACTCCATTGGAGATCCATCCCTCTCTCTCTCTCTCTCTCTCTCTCTCTCTCTCTCTCTCTCTCCTCTCTCTCTCTCTCTCTGCGAAACTGGGGGTGGAACCCAAGGGCATTCTACCTCTGTGCTACATCTCCAGCCCTATTTTTTGTTCTTTATTTGAAACAGGGTCACACTGAGTTGCAAAGGGCCTCACTAAGTAGCTGAGGCTGGCCATGAACCGTGATCCTCCTGTCTCAGCCTCCTGAATGCTGGGAGTACAAGCATGTGCCACCAGGACCGGCCATAGGAGCTCTCTTGAATAGGGCAACCATGTATCATCTTAACTGTGGGCCATGTTGAGGGCCCTGCCACGAGTGCCCAGACCTGTATGTTTCTTGATTTGCTGGAAGCCTCCAGCCCCATAGAAAGCAACTAAGCTTCACTTGGAATCAGAAACACTTCCATCTCTCCAGGGGCTGCGATGGCTGGGACAAGGCTGGCAGGAAGGAGGGCCAGGAAGGAGGTGGCAGATCTCCAGCAGGGAAGCCAACGGAGCATCTGGGCACGGGCGGTGGGGAGAGAGCCTGGCGCCTCAGTGCCGTCTGAGGCTGTGGCTGTGGCTGTGCCTGGACCCCAGCTACTCTGCTGTGACTGACCGGAAAAGGTGGTTCCGGATGGCCAGAGGGAAGGAGGAGAGGAGAGGCCAGCCACCTGAAGGAGGGCCCAGTAGGGGCCGCAGTCCTGGTAGAGCCTCTGTTGGCCCAGAGGCCAGGCTGCAGGAGAGCTGGCCACCTGCCAAGCAGAGCCCACAGCTATCAATGGAGGTGGGGACAGCGGAGCTGCCAGGCAGCTTGGGCTATACATTAAATACCACCACACTCCAGCTAGGGGACAGAGTGCCTTTGCTGGGCTCACAAACAGGGGGGACCAGGGAACGTTAGAAAAAGCAGCTCTGAAAGTTCTAAGGAATACTGTATTTACTTTATTTCAGAGAATGCTAAATGTAAACATAACCAGGGATAATAGCATTATGACTCCCAGGGTACTTGTCTCAAGCTTCGACACTTACTGACCCAGGCCCACTCTTATTTCTATGTATCTGCCGTGAACTGCTCCCACAGCCAGCTCAGAAAATGAAACTCCAAGCCGGGCGTGGTGGCTCACGCTTGTAATCCCAGCATTCTGGAGGCTGAGACCTGGAGGATCGCGGTTTGCGGACAGCCTCAGCTACTTAGTGAGGCCCTCTGCAACTCAGTGAGACCCGGTTTCAAAATAAAGAATAAAAAATAGGGCAGGGGGTGTAGCTCGGAGGTCAAATGCCCCTAGGTTCCATCCCCAGACCCGCAAAAAAAAAAAAAGAAAAGAAAATGAAACTCCATCCTTTAGGTCCCCCCAACAGCCCTTGATTCCTATTGGGGTTTTCTTGTTTTTATTTTAATTTTTTGTGGTACTAGAACATCCAGGGGTGTTCTACCTCTAAGCTACATCCTCAGCATATATATATTTATCTCAGAGGCATTCTACATTTGAGCTACACCCCAAGCCCTTTTAAAAAAAATTAATTAGCCAGGCGTGGTGGCGCACGCTTGTAATCCCCGCGCTTGGGAGGCAGAGACAGGAGGATCGCGCAGGTTTGAAGCCAGCTGCGTGCGCTGGCTTAGGAGACCCTGTTTCCAAATAAAAATGTAAAAATAGGTCTGGGAGTGTAGCCCGGAGGTAGAAGGGCTTCCAGGAACCCCAGTACCACCAAAAAGAAAAAAATAATAATTTATTTAGCAATACTGAGATTTGAACCCAGGGGCATTCTACTCAAAGCTATATCCCCAGCCCTAGTTTTTATTCTTTATTTTGAAACAGGGTCTCACTAAGTTGCAGAGGGCCTCACTAAGTAGTTGAGGCTGGCTATGAACCGGGACTCTACGGTCTCGGCCTCCCAAGTCCTGGGATTACAAGTGTGTGCCACCACATCCAGCTATAAACGTTGTTCTTGTTTTTTTGTGGAAAGGAAAAATAACACAAATACGTCTGTCTCTGAAGCTAAATTAAAATAAAGAAAAATACAGTTTTCTACCCTATTTATTTATTTACTTATTTATTCATTGGTGGTACTGGGGGGGGGTGGAACCCAGGTGCATTCTACCTCTGAGAGACACTCCCAGCCCTATTTTTATTCTTTATTTTTATTTTTTAATTAATTTATTTATTTTGGTGGTACTGGGGGTGGAACTCAGAGGCTTTCTACCTCCGGGCTACACTCCCAGACCTATTTTATTCTTTATTTGGAAACAGGTCTCACTAAGTTGCTGAGAGCCTCACTAAGTAGCTTAGGCTGGCTTCGAACCTGTGTGATCCTCCTGTCTCAGCCTCCCAAATGCAGGGATTACAAACGTGCGCCATCATGCCCAGCCTACTTTATTTATTTATTTATTTATTTATTTATTTATTTATTTTGGTGGTACTGGGGTTCCTGGAAACCCTTCTATCTCCAGGCTACACTCCCAGACCTATTTTTTATATTTTTTATTTGGAAACAGGGTCTCTTAAGCCAGTGCAGCTGGCTTTGAACCTGCGAGATCCTCCTGTCTCCGCCTCCCAAGCGCGGGGATTACAAGGGTGTGCCACCACACCCGGCCCTATTTTTTATTTTTTATTTTTTAATTTGAAACAGGGTCTCATGAAGTTGTGGAGGGCCTCACTAAGTAGCTGAAGCTGGCTGCAAACCTGCGATTGATCTTCCTGTCTCAGCTTCCCAAAGGCTGGAATTATAAACGTGAGCCACCACACCCGGCTTACCCTCATTTTTGAAGGTTATTCGTGGTTCCCAGGAAAGTGTCTCTGACATTCACAGGTTGGCCACTTGGGCACAGAGGACGTTACAGTGTGGGAAGCAGTGCTCCGGGTTTCTCCTTCCTGGCTGCCATCAGCACAGACCTGACAGTGTGAAGGCTGAGTCCTACCGTCCGCCTGGTCTCGGCACCGCAGATCCCGACTGTGGTATGGAGATGGCGTCACTCAGGAGCCAAGAGAGCCAGCTTTAGTTTGCGAATCCCCCTGATGAGAATCTTGGAGATGCTAGTTCAACCCCTCATGTCAGAATTGGCCTTTAAAAGGCTTGTACGTGCCTCATGTAACACGTCCAGACTTCCTGTGAATTTTTCCTGTTCAAAGCAGCAACCAAAAAAGCTGGGCGTGATGGTGCACACTTATAATCCCAGTACTTGGGAGGCTGAGACAGTAGGATCGCACAGGTTCGAAGCCAGCCTCAGCTACTTAGTGAGGCTCTCAGCAACTTAGTGAGACCCTGTTTCCAAATAAAATATAAAATAGGTCTGGGAGTGTAGTCCAGAGGTAGAAAAGCCCCTGGGTTTCACCCCAGTACCACTAAAATAAATAAATAAAAAGCAGCAACAAAAGACTTTGTTGACTTTTTTTTTTTTTTTTTTTGGTGGTACTGAGGTTCCTGGAAGCCCTTCTACATCCGGGCTACACTCTCAGACCTATTTTTATATTTTTATTTAGAAACAGGGTCTCTTAAGCCAGAGAGGCTGGCTTTGAACCTGCGCGATACTCCTGTCTCGTCCTCCCAAGCGCGAGGATTACAAGCATGCGCCACCACGCCCGGTGACTTTGTTGACTTTTACAGCGACTTTGGAAGGCACTTTGGAAGCTGTAAAATGTTATAAGTCGTTGTCCACATCCTCTGGAAAGTCATTGTTTTTTTAAAAAGTATCTTATAAAGCCGGGCGTGGTGGTGCACGCTTGTAATCTCTGTGCTTGGGAGGCAGAGACAGGAGAATTGCGCAGCTTGGAAGCTAGCCGCGCTGGTTTAAGAGACCCTGTTTCCAAATAAAAATATAAAAAATAGGCCTGGGAGTGTAGCCCGGAGATAAAAGGGTTTCCAGGAACCCCAGTACCACACACATACACAAAAAAAAGGTAGAAAGCCTCTGGGTTCCACCCCCAGTACCACCAAAAAAAAAAAAAAAAAGTATCTTATAAAGCTGGATACCAGGACTTCCTGGAAAAAAATGTAATTACAAGGGACAGAGAAAAAGAGGGCTGGAAAAATGAGACACCAGAAAGAAACCAGACCGCAGTGCTGGAGGGGGACTCAGAACGGAGCTCAGAGCCACAGAGGACATACGCAGGCCTCATGCCCGAGGACGCGGCAGCAGCACCTTACTGCCTGCAGCAGCGGCGAGTTCACCAGACGGCTACAGACCAACGCACTCAACAGCCCACCAGGCTCCAGAGAGGAGCAGCGGACAGCGAGCCAAGGTGAGCCACTGCGGAACAGCCGGGAGGAATTTGGGAGATTTTTCGGTGCAGGGAGCATCTAAAGCTCCCAGTGGCTGGGCTCAGCATGCCCTGCAGGGACTCAGAGCGGAGCTCAAAACCAGAGAAGAAATACGCCAGCCTCATGGCCGAGGGCGTGGCAGCGGCGCCATATTGCCACCGGCGGCGGCAGCAGCAGCAGCAGCAGCAGCAGCAGCGAATTCACCGAGTCCACTATAGCTCCATCAGCGCACTCAACAACCGTGAGTCAAATTGCGGCCCCTAGAGAAGAAATCCCAGTACTGCACTCCCAGGGACTTGACCCAGTGGGGGAGTGGCAGTGGCAGAGATATACACCATAGGAGAACGCGCAACCTGGCACCCCCTATGGTCTAAAGCAGCCTCTATCGACTCCCTGGGTCTGAGACTCTGCGATACAACCCAGTAAAGGAGTAGTGGGGTCTGAGATACCACAGACTCGAGATCCAGAGCACCTTAAGTGAAGTCATAGTGACCCAAGGGAAGAACCCAGAAAAGGCACAAACTTCCGAAATCATGGGAAAGAGGAATAACAATGGAGCAATGAATGCCCACAACCCCATAACATCAGAACCTGATAAAACAGAAATTCATAGATTTCTAGAAGATCAGATCAGGAAAATAACTGTAGAAATAATAGAGGTGTTTCGAAAAGAATTCAGAGAGAGCCAAAAAGAAATAAAGGATGCAATTAATGAAGTAAAGGCCTCAATTCAAAGCACAAACAACAGATTAGACCACATGGAGAATAGAATCTCACTTCTAGAAGATGATCACTCCAAAAATGAACGCATAGTTTCTAATTTAGAAAAAAAATCCGACAGCAGGAATCTGACATTGAAGAAATATGGGCCCATTTTAAGAGAGCTAACCTAAGAATAATCGGAATAGAGGAGGGAAAAGAAGGTGAAACCACAGGGATCAACAATCTCTTCAAGGAAATAATAGCAGAAAAATTTCCAAACATAGAGCAAGAGGTCGATACACAGGTCTAGGAAACTTATAGAACTCCCTTTAGACAGGATCGGAGAAGAGGATCCCCACGCCACATAACTGTCAAAATAACCAATGTGGAAGCCAAGCAGAGAATCTTAAAGGCAACAAAAACAAAGGGCCAAGTGACATTCAGAGGCAAACCAATTAGAATCACTCCAGACTTCCCAAACCAAGTCATGAGAGCCAGAAGGGCTTGGAGTAACATATTCCAAACTCTGAAAGAAAACAACTTCCAGCAAAAAATTTCCTACCCAGCAAAACTTTCTATCAAATTAGATGGGGAAATAAGAAGCTTCCATGACAAACAGAAACTCAAGGAATTTATGTCTTCAAAACCAGCGCTAGAGAAAATACTCAAAGAGATTAACTACAAAGAAGAAATAGGTAACACACACCAGAACCAGAGAAACAAGATTTTCCATCCAACAGACAACTAAGATTGGTTATCTGTGGAGATTCATTATTTATGTTAGTCTTTTACCTATCTCAAAATTGTATTGTTTGCTTTTATTGTTGCTAATTTTTAGATAACATATCTTCAGATATAGCATTTGGAAATATTTTATCCCATTCTATCAGTAACTTTTAACTCTGTTTACATTGTCTATTTTTTTATATTTTAGGGAGTTTTTTTTTACCCTTCTGTTGCCTGTGCCATTGAAATCATATCCAGGAAATCACTGCCAACTCAATGATGTGAGGTTTTATGACCCAGATTTTCTTCTAAAAGTTTATAGTCTTAAGATTTATATTTAGGTCTTTTATCTATTTTGAGTTAATATTTATATATGGTGTTGGGTAAGGGTCCAATTTTATTCTTTTTCATGTAATTATTATTTTTCAACAATATTTAGTTAAAAGATTATTATTTCCTCCACCAAATGTTCATGGAAACCTTGCCAAAAATAACTTGACAATATATGGAAGAATTTATCTCTAGGCTTTTATGTAACTCCAATGGTTTATATATCTGCCTTTATAGCAGTACTACACTTTTCAATTATTGTAGCTTTATATGGTTTGAAATCAGAAAATATACATCTTCTAGCTTTGTTCTTTTTTGAGATTGTTTTGGGTATCTAGAGTCCATATTCCGTATTAGGATAGATTTTTTTCTGAAAAATAAATAAATAAATGTATGATAGTTCCACCTAAAAAGCAAAAGAAAAAAAAAATATTCTCTGGTAAGAAAGAAAGCAAAAAGAAATATTGAAATGTTATCTTTAAGTCATCAAAAGCTTGGTATCAGACAAATGAAACTGTTATGTGAGATTATTATTGTTAATTTTGAATAACTTGCTATAATACTAGATGTCAACCACTAAGCCAAGCATGGGAAGGAGGGATGGGGAGGAAACGGGGTGGGGATCAGGTAGGGGCTAACTGGGCAATGTGTGCATGTATGTCTACAAAAGTATTTTTTTATCCCATTATGATGTATGAATACAGTGCACCAATTAAAAAAAAAGCTGGATACCAGTTGGCTTGGGTGGGGGGGGCGCATTTTCTAACCAAAGTTTAAAGATATTCTCTTTTGCCTTGTACAAGTTTTATAGTTTTGCCTCTCATGTTTATCATTTATTCTGCCTTGAACTAATTTTTGTGAAAAGTATGAGAAGTTCAATTTAATATTTTTTCCTAACCAGGTGTGGTGGCATACGCCTGTAATTCCAGTATTTGGGAGGTTGAGACAGGAGGATTACAGGTTCGTGGCCAGCCTCAGCTACTTAATGAGGCCATCCGCACTGTTTCAAAACAAAGAATCAAAGCCGGGCATGGTGGCGCACGCTTGTAATCCCAGCATTTGGGAGGCTGAGACAGGAGGACTGTGGTTTGCGAACAGCCTCAGCTACTTAGTGAGGCCCTTTGCAACTCAGTAAGACCCTGTTTCAAAATAAAGAATAAAAAATAGGGCTGGAGGCATAGCTTGGAGGTAGAATGCCCCTGGGTTCCATCCCCAATACCGGGGGGAGGGGGGAAACTCCTTATATCCTCAACAACTTAGTGAGACCCTCACCAACTTAGAGACACCCTATTTCAAAATAAAATGGGCTAGGGGTATAGCTTTGAGGCAGAATGCTCCTATAGGAGCCAGGTGGGGTGGCACATGCTTGTAATCCCAGTACTTTGGAGGCTGAGACAGGAGGATCGCAGGTTTGAGGACAGTCTCAACAAGTAGTGAGACTTTTATCAACCACGCAAGACACTATTTCAAAATAAAAATAGAGCCGGGCATGGTGGCAGATGCTTGTAATCCTTTGGGAGACTGAAAGAGGAGGATTGCGGTTTGCTATGTATGTGTGTTCCTTTTACTCTGAGACTATATTTTAGTCTGTTTTGTACTGATATTCCAGACCATAGTATATCATAGACTGGGTGTGGTGACACATGCCTGTCATCCCAGTATTTGGGAGGCTGAGACACGATGATTGAAGTTTTGAGGCCAGCCAGCGTCAGCAACTGAGACCTTGTTTCAAAGTAAAATTTTTAGGTGGGCACGGTGGCACATTCTGTAATCCCAGTACTTAGGAATCTGAGACAGGAGGATCACAGGTTTGAGGATAGATAGCCTCAGAAGCCTGGCTGTCAGCAACTTAGTGAGACCTTGTTTTAAAATAAAATAGCCGGGCGTGGTGGTGCACGCTTGTAATCCCAGCACTTGGGAGGTTGAGACAGGAGGATCATGGTTCAAAGACAGCCTCAGCTACTACTTACTGAGGCCCTTTGCAATTCAGTGAGACCCTGATTCAAAATAAAGAGTAAAAAATAGGGCATGGGGTTGTAGCTTGGAGGTAGAATGCTCCTGGGTTCCATCCCCAGTACCACAAAAAAAAAAAAAAAGAAAGAAAGAAAAGAAAAAAGAAAAGAGAGAAAAAAAAAGATTACGCTGGAATGTAGCTCAAAGATAGAATGTGTGTGTGTGTGTGGTACTGGGGGTGGAACCCAGGGGCTTTTCTACCTCCGGGCTGTACTCCCAGACGTATTTTATACTTTGGGAACAGGGTCTCACTAAGTTGCTGAGAGCCTCACTCAGTAGCTGAGGCTGGCTTCGAACCTGTGCGATGGATTACAAGCGTTCACAACCACGCCCGACTCATATATAGGGTAGAGTAATTTAGAGATAGGACAGTTCTAAGTTCAATACTTACTACAAAAATAAGAAAAGATGTCCTGATCTTCTGCCCGGTGTGTACACGTGGCAGCCAACAATTTGGATCCAATCTCTCACGATCCACGCGCCCACTCCTCGTGTGTGAGCTGACTCGCCACCCCAGCCCTGCACCCTGGTCCGCACATTTGGAGAGAATAAGCCTCCAGGGACCCTTTGCCATCAGCCCTGGGTCCAGCCTTTTTCCACCTGCCCGGCTTCCACGGGGCCTGTAAATCCTAATTCTTGGGATCCTTCAGTGAAAATCTGATCAGTTTTATTGGCATCTCCCTTTGAAAACATTTAGCTTGTACCTTAGGTTCTATGTCAGTCACTTTTCTGTTTTCCTTCTCTTCCTTCCTTCCTTCCTTCCTTCCTTCCTTCCTTCCTTCCTTCCTTCTTTTTCTTTCCTTTTTGCATGTCTGGGGATGGAACTCAGGGGCATTCTATCTCGGAGCTACACCCCCAGCCCTATTTTTTATTCTTTTTTTTTTTTTTTTTTTTGGTGGTACTGGGGGTGGAACCCAGGGGCTTTCTACCTCCGGGCTATACTCCCAAACCTTTTTTATATTTTATTTGGAAACAGGGTCTCACTAAGTTGCTGAGAGCCTCACTAAGTAGCTGAGGCTGGCTTCGAACCTGTGCGATCCTCCTGTCTCAGCCTCCCAAACGCAGGGATTACAAGCGTGCGCCACCACGCCTGGCCTTTATTCTTTATTTTGAAACAGGGTCTCACTGTGTTCCAAAGGGCCTCACTAAGTAGCTGAGGCTATCTGCAAACCATGATCCTCCTGACTCAGCCTCCCAAGTACTGGGATTACAAGCGTGGGCCACCACACCCGGCTTCTATCTTTTATTTTGAAATAGGATCTCACTAAGTTGTCAAGGGTCTTGCTTAATTTGAGGCTGGCCAAAACCCTGTAAACCTCCCATCTCAGCCTCCCAAGTTCTGGCATTACAGGTGTGCACCACCACACCTAGTTGTTCAATTTTTGCATAAATAAAAATTTTAATTCTCACCTGCAAGTAACTACACCTTCTCCTTTTATTTATTTATTATGGCTTTTATAGACTTACACTTTAAAATTTCTTCTCCTGTTGTTTTAGTGGAGGTTGGGAAAGACGATTGAATTTCCTGTGGCTGTGTTCATCCTAAATTCTCCATGGGTTCCTTTGCAGGGTCTCAAGGTACGCTGAAAACTGCAGCTACCAAGAACGGCCACAAGGAGGCGGAGCGGCTCTGTGCTTAATTTATAATTTTTCCCTGTAGTGACCCCTATCTGCCAACAGAGTTGGAATATTATGAGTTTTGGTTAATCCAGCAAAGGGAACCTCAGAATTGAAGAATTATTTCCATTAGACTGAGTCTTGGAAAAAAAACTCAGTCCACTTTTTTTTTTTTTTTTTTTTTTGCAGTACTGAGGATGGGACCCAGGGGCATTCTACTCCGAGCTATACCCCAGTCCTATTTTTTATTCTTTCTTTCTTTATTTTTGGTACTGGGGATAGAACCCAGGGTATTCTACCTCTGAGCTGTTACACTCCCAGCCCTATGTTTTATTCTTTATTTCGAAACAGGGTCTTACTGAGTTGCAAAGGGTCTCATTAAGTAGCTGAGGCTGGCCAAGAACTGCAATCCTCCTGTCTCAGCCTCCCAACTGCTGGGATTACAAGTGTGCGCCACCACACCCAGTTTATTCTTTATTTTGAAACAGGCTCTCGGCCTGGCGTGATGGCGCACGTTTGTAATCCCAGCTATTGGGAGGCTGAGACAGGAGGATCGCACAAGTTCGGAGCCAGCCTCAGATACTTAATGAGGCTCTCAGCAACTTAGTGAGAACCTGTTTCCAAATAAAGTAGAAAATAGGTCTGAGAGTATAGCCTGGACGTAGAAAAGCCCATGGGTTCCACTCCCAGTACCACAAAAAGAAAGAAAGAAAGAAAGAAAGAAAGAAAGAAAGAAAGAAAGAAAGAAAGGAAGGAAGGAAGAGTCCCACTAAGTTGCAGAGGACCTCACTAAGTAGCTGAGGCTGTCCACGAATTGCTGTGAATCACGATCCTCCTGTCTCAGCCTCCCAAATGATGGGATTACAAGTGTGTGCCACCATGCCCAGCTCTAGTCTACTTTTTTTTTTTTTTTATTCTATACTAGGGACTGAACCTAGGGGCATTCTACCTCCAAGCTACACCCCAGCCCTATTTTTTATTCTTTATTTTGAAACAGGGTCTCACTGAGTTGCAAAGGGCCTCACTAAGTAGCTGAGGCTGGCTTCGAACCTTCACAATCTTCCTGTCTCAGCCTCCCAAATGTTGGGAGTACAAACATGCGCCACTACGCCCGGCTTACTCTTTATTTTGAAACAGGGTCTCACTAAGTTGCAGCGAATCTCACTAAGTAGCTGAGGCTGGCCACAAACCTACGATCCTCTGGTCTCAGCCTCCCGAATGCTGGGATTACAAATGTCACCACACCCAGGCCCAACTCCATCTAGAAAGAAAGAAAGAAAAAAAAAAAAGAAGACGGGGGTGGGCATGGCGAAGAAGGTAGAAGATGGATTGGAGGTAGAACATCTGCAAGTTCAATTCACACACACACACACACACACACACACACACACACACACACAGCCGGGCCCGGGCGTGGTGGCGCACGCTTGTAATCCCAGCATTCCATTCGTGAGACTGTGACTAGAGGATCGTGCTTTGCAGACAGCCTCAGCTACTTAGTGAGGCCCTCTGCAACTTAGTGAGACCCTGTCTCAAAATAAATAATAAAAAATAGGGCTGGGGGTGTAGCTTGGAGGTAGAATGCCCCTGGGTTCCATCCCCAGACCCGCAAAAAACAAAACAACAACAAAAAAAAACAAACACAGAACCTAATCGTCCATCTGCTTTTTACTTTGGTTGCCAACACATTGCTCTCCGCCCCTCTGAAACTTAGTGAGATCTTGCTTCAATAGAAAATAGCCGGACATGGCCGGGCGTGGTGGCGCATACTTGTAATCCCCGAGCTTGGGAGGCTGAGACAGGAGGATCGCACAGGTTCGAAGCCAGCCTCAGCTACTTAGTGAGGCTCTCAGCAACTTAGTGAGACCCTGTTTCTAATAAAATATAAAATAGGTCTGGGAATATAGCCCGGAGGTAGAAACCCTCTGGGTTCCACCCCTAGTACCACCAAAAAAAAAAAAAGAAAGAAAGAAAAGAAAAGAAAATAGCCGGACATGGTGATGCACGCTTGTAATCCCAATATTTGGGAGGCTGAGACAGGAAGCTCACAGGTTTGAGGACAGCCTCAGCAAATAGTGATACTTTCATCAAAGGAGGAAGATCTTGTTTCCAAGTTGAAATAGGGCTGGGGTATAGCTTGAAGGTAGATTGTTCCTGGGTTCAATCCCCAGTTCTGCAAAATAAGTAAATAAATAGAATTTTAAAATGGGGCTGGGAGTGTAACTCAGAGGTAGAATGTCCCTTGCTCAATTCTCAGTACCAAAGAAAAGGTGTGAGAAAAAGTTCTCTACTGCTTCAATTAGCCAAAGTTGACTTTTACCATTTACAGCTGAGAACAAAAACTGATCATGGTGGACTGTCAAGGGACAGTGGAGACCTTGCTGTGTGTTTTGAGACCCAGGGATCGCGGGGTGGACAGGCGCAGCACTGGTCAGAGCCGAGGCCTGGCGGAGGCCGTTCCCTGCGGGCGCAGACATGCACCAGGGTCCAGCAGTGGCACGTCAGGGAACACCCGAGGGCCTGTATGGAAGCAGGATGGAAACGAGAAGATGCATGTAACTACCCGCATGAGAGCTATTTAGAGCTTAACCTCAAACAGTGATCCCTATCGTGGAAATGCAGTCCTTAAGTTATCATCCAATATTTACTTCCTTGCTCACCCTTTAACAACCTTTTAGGAGGAAAAGTAGGGTTTGGCTGCAGTGAGGTGAGTGTGCAGTCCTTTCTCCCGTGTAACTGTGGGGGCAGAGCAGACAGGCTCTCAACGACTTAAGCTTCCTCCCTAACCCTTGCCTTGAGCGAGATCACCTGCAGGGCTCGCAGCAGCTCCAAGCTTAATGCAAGTCCGCCTTAATGCAAATCTTGAGGCCCACAGTGACTGATCTGTAATGGATACTTAAGACTATTTTATAGGTCCTGGGGATGGACCCAGGGGCATTCTGCCTCCGAGCTACACCCCCAGCCCTATTTTTTATTCTTCTTTTTTTTTTTTTTTTTGGTGTTACTAGAGGTGGAACCCAGGGGCTTTCCACCTCCAGGCTACACTCCCAGACCTATTTTATACTTTACTTGGAAACAGGGTCTCACTAAGTTGCTGAGAGCCTCACTAAATAGCTGAGGCTGGCTTCGAACCTGTGTGTTCCTCCTGTCTCAGCCTCCCAAGTGCTGGGATTACAAACGTGCGCCACCACGCCCAGCTTATTCTTTATTTTGAAACAAGGTCTCACTGAGTTGCAGAGGGCCTCACTAAGTAGCTGAGGCTGTCCCGGAACCGCGATCTTCCGGTCTCAGCCTCCAGAATGCTGGGATTCCAAGCGTGCGCCACAACCCCCTGCTTTACTTAAGACTCTTTAATGGAAGCACTTCGGGCCCTTTGGAAGAGGCACAGGTGGAAAGACCCTCCTTTGAGATTTGCCATTCTTGAAGCAACTTCAGCTCTGCCTCCCGCACATCTGGACTCTCAGGGAAGCCATCTTTTTCACTTAGATGCCGCACTTGAAGCTGTAGAGCCCTTACTCTCAAACTGACCACTCCCTGGCTCCAGCCAAAAGACCAACTGAGACTATTTCGGAGTCCAATGAGAATGTCAGTCACCCTTTAAGAAGCAATAAATTCTGTCTATAACAAGTCAGATCACCACCAACTTACAAACCGACCTCACTACTTCAGCAATTTCTCTGGCATCCGATATATGACATGAACAAACGTGTTTGATAAATCTGGGAGGCTGTTTCACTTTGTACTTCAATGACCCTGAGTGGTAAGTTTCTGAGTTTTGTGCTAGAGGTTTTTTTTCCTAGTAATTTTTATGGTCTTTAATGCAACAGGAAGACATTGCCCTTTTTTTGTGCTGGAATTGAACCCAGGAATATTCCAATCCTGAGTTAGACCCCAGCCCTATTTTATTATTTGTAGTACTGGGAATTGAGTCCAGGGGCATTCTACCCCTGAGTTATACCCCCGGCACTATTTTTATTTTTGAAACAGGGTCTAAGTTGTGAAGGCCCTCGCTAAGTAGCTGAGGCTGGCCGTGAACCTGTAATCCTCCTGTCTCAGCCTCCCAAGAACTGGGATTACAAGTAGACACCACCACACCCAGCTCTATTCTATTTTTTGGTTCCGGGGATGGAACCCAGGGCCTCTACCTCCGGACTACACTCCCAACCTACTTTATATTTTATTTGGAAACAGGGTCTCACTAAGTTGCTGAGAGCCTCACTCAGTAGCTGAGGCTGGCTTCAAACCTGTGCGATCCTCCTGTCTCAGCCTCCCAAGTATTGAGATTACAAACATGCGCTACCATGCCCGGATTTTTATTTGTGTGTCTGTGTGTGGTACTGGTGGTAGAACCCAGAAGCTTTCTACCTCTGGGCTATACTCCCAGACCTATTTTTTATATTTTATTTGGAAACAGGGTCTCACTAGGTTGCTGAGAGCCTCACTAAGTAGCTGAGGCTGGCTTCAAACCTGTGCGATCCTCCTGTCTCAGCCTCCCAAGCGCTGGGATTACAAGCGTGCGCCACCACGCCCGGCTCTATTTTATTTTTAAACAAGGTCTCACTAAATTGCTGTGGCAGGTCCCGAACCTGCAGTCCTCCTGTCTCAACCTCCCAAGTACTGGCATTACAGGTGTATACCACCACGCCCACTCCCCAGCCCCCCTTTTTTATGGTGGTCCTGGGGATGGAACCCAGGAGCTTTCTACCTCCGGGCTACACTCCCAGACATATTTTATTTGGAAACAGGGTCTCACTAAGTAGCTGAGGCTGGCTTTGAACCTGCGCAATCCCGTCTTAGCCCCCAAGTTTTGTGATTACAAGCGTGCACCACCATGCCTGGCCTTTATTTTTTATTTTGAAACAGGTTCTAAGTTAGAGAGGGCTTACGTGGCTGAGGATGGCGAACCTGTGATCTTCCTGTTTTCCCCCAGCTCGTGTGTGTGTGTGTATGTGTGTGTTTGTACAGTATTAGGCATTGAACCCAAAGGCTTTCAACCTCTGAGCTACACCCCCAGCCCTACTTTTAAATTTTGAAACAGGGTGTCACTAGGCTAATGAGTGCCTCACTACTTGCTGAGGCAGACCTCAAACCTGCAATTCTTGTTTCAGCCTCCAGAGTACTTGGATTAAGTGTGCACCACCATGCCTGGCCTCCCCAGTTTTTTGGTTTTTTTTTTTGAGGGTCTGGGGATGGAACCCAGGAGTATTTGACCTCTGAGCTACACCCCTGCCCTATTTTTTAGTCTTTATTTTGAAACCGGGTCTCACTGAATTGCAGAGGGCCTAAGTAGCTGAGGTTGGCCGCAAACTGCGATCCTTTTGTCTCAGCCTTCTTTTATTTTTTTTTTGGGGGGGATGGAACTCAGGGGTGTTTGACCTCTGAGCTACACCCCTGCCCTATTTTTTATTCTTTGAGACAGGGTCTCATTAAGTTGCAGAAGGCCTAAGTTGCTGAGGCTGTCCGCGAACCACGATCCTCCAGTCTCAGCCTCCCGAATGCTGGGATTACAAGTGTGTGCCACCACGCCCAGCTTCCCCAGTGTTTTTTCGTCCAAAATGGAGTCTTGCTGGGTTGCTGAAGCTGCCCTTGAAATTGCAATCCTCCAGTCTCAGCCCTTCAAGTATTGGGACTAAAGGTTTGTGCCACAACGCCCAGCTTCATTTTGTACTGGAAATCTTACCCACCCCACTAGGCTCTGATCATATTTCAGATTATGCTTTACTAATCTACTTCAAATGATCAAGTCCATCCAAGAGGCCAGCCTCAACTACATGTAAATATCTTCTCTCCTCCGCCTCTATTCTGTTCTCTTCTCACTAGTATTCCTGTCCTGGCCATTCTGAAGCAACACAAGTTGTCCTCAAAGGACAACTTCAAAAGCCAATAAGAAGCGGGGGTGGCGGCACATGCCCGTAACCCCTGTACTTGGGAGGCTGAGACAGTAGGATTGCAGGTTCAAGGACAACCTCAGCAACCTAGCAAATAAATAAAATTGGGCTAGGGGTGTAGCTCAAAGGTAGAATGCTCTGGTTCAATCCCCAGTACCACTCCCACACACACACATACAAGCCAAGTAAGAGAACTGTATCACAGCCTTACTACTTTCTGCCAAAAAATGGCTTGAACTAGAACGAAATGTTAATACAGTAACAGGTGCTGAGGTACTGAGGATTCAAGCCCCAAGAGGGATCCTAAGATACACCTTCCCTTTCACTAGCCAAGACTGTGTTTTCCCCAGAGGCATCTTAGCCAGCTTCCTCTCCACCCTGTGATCTGGGGCCCCGCCCCTTCAGTTTCTCTTTCAACCACCTGCTCCCCTCACTTCTCACCACTCAGGAGCGAGCGTCCCCACGGCCCGCCACTGTCCACACGCACTTCTGCATTCCCGCAAAGCGTCCGTGGTCTCTGCGTACCATGCCCCCTCTGCCCTGCAGTCTGCTCACGGAAGGGTCAATTAATCCATGTACTTTTTCCCTCAAAAAGGCAACCCAGCTACTCTCCCCAATAGAACCTGTTCTCCCATTAAGCCAGCAGGTAAAACTGGACCCCATATGCCCAGCTGGCTTAATTACTTTGCTTTCTAAGCCAGACCAGAAACTTAAGGACACCCTGTGTCCCTAAATCAATCTCAAAGGCAGAATCATAGGCCTCACCCTGGATGAGCAAGATTCTTGGTGAAGGTTGGGTGGGACAGCACCGAAGACAAACCAGGCGGTTCTTATAAACAGTTCATGAGAAAGCCTGTATGCATCCTCCCAGCAAATATTACTAATACGTTTACTAATTAGTAGGGCCTTAACACACAAGTAAACATTTCTTTTGCAATACTATATATACATGTATATGTATAGTATATATATAGCGGTTGCTGTGGTTGACCAAACAGGACACGTGTTTCAGATAAGAGGACAACCACAGCTAAGTTGAGGACGTGCCTCCGCCTGCAGTCCTGGGAGCCTGCCTGGAGCCCTGACCGGCAACCCATTTACTTGCAGTTGGTCAGAAGCGCAGTCAACTAATGTCAGCTGGAGGAGACAGGACTATAGCAGGTGCTGTTTTATACCAGATGATTATTAGGTTTTAAGTGTCCTAGATGGGGTTTTTTCCCCCTTCATTTTGGTACTAGAGATTGAACCCAGAGGCATTCTACCTCTTGAGCTACACCTCTAGCCCTTTAATATTTTTTTTGGAACAGGTTCTCACTAGGTTGCTGAGAGGCTTGATAAGTTACTGAGGCTGTCCTTGAACCTGCGATCCTCCTGCCTCGACCTCCCAAGTACTGGGACAGGCCTGTGCCAGCACACCTAGCTCTTCTACTTTTAAATACAGTTTCTTATCAAAGACAGTTCTTGCAACTGCCTTCCCTGTTTTCTGTGGACTGGGAAAATTACTTCCCTTCATTTTGCCACTCAATATTATCTGCTAATTTGCACTGTCTTCAGCAGAAATCCTCCAATTCCATAAATGAATGAAAACCACACAGTTGGAAATCAAGTTTTGTTTTTATATGAACAGAAGTAGACCATCTAGAAATATTTCAGTTTATTTAAATTGTTAAGTAGAATATGAAACCAAATTCATAGCTAGTACCAGAGAATGGACTTAACTGTTTTGGTGTTTAATGAGAACAGCTTCTACACAGGATCCCAAGAGACTTAGAGAAAAGGGGCAAAGCCCTGATATTAAGCAAATAAAACTCATGTTTCAAACAGATTATACAAAAACTGGTTTATACTCCATTTCCCTTTTTTGATATTTAGAAAGTGCAGATTTAACAAAAGGTAGCCATAACCTTTCTATGTACAATGCCAAATTATGCGAACAATAAAATTGTCAGTCTGTTACCCAAAATCCCAGTGTTTAGCTCTCAAACCTTAAGTCACTGAATTGAGTAAGGATTAAAGAGGGTTAAAAGTAAACAAAACAAAAAAACAAAACAAAAAAAAACTACTGCCACATTTCAGAGAAAGGAAAGCAACGAATACATTAACAACAGTAGGTATAACCTAAAACTTTTCAGAACGCTGTAACATCATTATTTTTTTAGTGGAAAATGAGGGATTATTTGGCAATGCTGCTTTTTACTAGTAAACAATGATAAAGTCAAGTGAGGGTAAAATCTAAGAACACCAACCAGTGAGGCATATAAAATTGTTTTCAGGACACTATCTGAAAAATTCATGGATTTTCATAGCAGATATGTCCCTATGTTGTTATGTGAGCCAAGAGGTCATTAAAATGCGTGTCCCAGCACAGAAAGACTTTTCAACGGAAGCTGCTGTCCTAAACTCAGCCTCTGCTCGAAATGAATCATGCTATTCACAATTATTCCAACAAAGGTATCATCTTAGGATGCTAGCAGCATAGCAAACTTAACCTACCCTACCCTAATGTAAGCGATGAGGCAAAACCAGGAAGATGAAGAGAAGGAAGGACGGGGCGAGGAACAGCTCGAGATCCCAGCTTTACAGGAGAAGCCTTTGTCCTTTGTCTAAATCCATGGTAATACAAATTTTCGAAGAGGATATGAAGATAGGACTTAAAATTAATAATATCCTAAAGAAGTTCTAAATCTTAAAGACAACTTAACACTGAAAAAGTGTTCTTCAGAGGCCAAATCTCAGTATATTTGGCAAACGTTAATAAAACCCACTCCTCCTTCCTGCCCTTTTATTTTCTTTTAAACAATCTTTACTGGGCTACCAAACCACCAGAGGAGTTGCCAAAATGGAGACTACTCAAATTTAGGTGAAGAGACTTATTCTAGGAAAGTGAATAGGATATATACCTAATTAGAAAGACAAACCACGACACCCTCCAAACACTAGTGCATGCAGTTAACTCTTCCATTTCAGAAACACAATGAACAGACAGGAAGAGAACGAAGGGAAGGAGAGGGACACAGAAGTAAAAGGCCGACGAGGGACGGGAGAGGCCTGCGGGAGAGCGCACAGAAGACGCGGTCAGCTGGCCTCTGACAGTAGGCAGTTAGAAGTTATCTTTCAGTTTACTTAGCAAATTAAATCAGTGCTTTATGTTAAACTCAACAAACCTACTAGCTCGCCCCCCCATTTTAAATAACTCATACCATGAGGCGGTGGGGAGAAGCAAATAAAGCAGCATGCAGGAAGAGACGCGAGGAAGAAGTGGCCGAGGAGAACTGGCGGCAGGAATAGGCTTCGACATCAAGGCCACTGGAGTGAGACTCAGCAAACCAAAGCATCATTCTGCACTACCCTTTGTCCTCAACTGACTACTGAGACAGCACGGCCGAGCAAACCACAAACATCTTAATGGGCTGTGGGATGATATGTCTCCTGCACATGCTTCCACCAAACAAAAAGGGAAACCAAAGGAGTTCCTTTCCACATAAGGCACAGGACAAAGTTAACCCCATTTACACATTCAAGGCGAAATGAGTGCTTTCCTGGCTTTCGTTTCTTTTGCTATCACATGTCTATAGGTTATAGGGACTCAAGCACATTATCCATGACAGAAAATTCCACTGTTGTACAAAATAAAATTGTTAATTCTAACTTTTATTCTTATACAATTTGCAGAATAGAGTTGAAATGATTGCTATAGGTTTTAATGTTGAGAACTAGACTATAATACAACTGAAATGCAGTGGTGAGCTGAGCAAGGACATTGAAAAATGAAGTCACAGACATGATTTTTCTATACATTTTTTTGTTTGAAGAAAATTATAATAAAGTCAGCAAGCAGTCACAGATGAAAGAACAAATAAAATAAGTGGATTGGAGAGTTAAGATGAGAACAAAATATCTATTTAGAGTTAAAAATGGACAGAGTGGTTTATTTTGCAGCAAGAAGAGGAACGGGTGGTGGACGGCGCGGGCAGGAGCGCTCAGCAGCACTTGCTCTTCCAGCCGGTCACGCCCCCTCCACTGCTGATATCTACATTTTCACTGTTGGGCTCTTTTACCGGGGTCTGGAAGAAACACACAAGAAAAGTAACTCGTGAAAAAAGCATCGTCATGGACAAATCAAGATTCAGCAGAAGCATTCTCATCAATGTCAATTTATGCAACAAAAGGCAACTATAGTCACATGAGATAGGAGGCGTTGTTTCTGGTCTTTATTCAACCTGCTTCCTCCAAGCTATGAGATGTTACAGACATTTCCTGGCAACACTTAATAACAATTCTCAAGTCACCTCTGTTGTAATTTTCCCGAATAGATCCTAGCCCTGACTGTTCGATATATTTCTTACTTAAAAAGCATTATCAATCTGGGCGTGGTGGCGCACGCTTGTAATCCCCGCGCTTGGGAGGCAGAGACAGGAGGATCAAGCAGGTTCGAAGCCAGCCGCGCTGGCATAAGAGACCCTGTTTCAAAAATATAAAATAGGTCTGGGAGTGTAGCCCGGAGGTAGAAGGGCTTCCAGGAACCCCAGTACCACCACCAAAAAAAAAAAAAAAAAAAAAAAGCATTATCAAGCCGGGCGTGGTGGCGCACGCTTGTAATCCCAGCATTTGGGAGGCTGAGACAAGAGGATCTGGGTTTGAGGACAGTCACAGCTATTTAGTGATGCCCTCTGCAACTCAGTGGGACCCTGTTTCAAAATAAAGAATAAAAAATAGAGCAAGGGGTGTAGCTCGGAGGTAGAATAGCCCTGGATTCCATCCCTAGTAACACACACACACACACACACACACACACACACACACACACACACACACACCATTATCAAAGCCAGGCATGGTGGCGCATGCTTTAAATCCCAGTACTCGAGAGGCTGAGATAGGCAGATTGCAGGTTCAAGGACAGCCTTAGTAAGTAGAAAGACTCTCATCAAGCTGGCAAGACCCTATTTCAAAATAAAAATTTTAAAAAAGGACTGAGGGTGTGCCTTGGAAGTAGAATGCCCCTGGGTCTAATCCACAGTACCACAAAACAACAACAAAAACAAAAAACCTAAGCATTATCAAGAGAATTGTATGAAGCCAATGATGTGTTATGCCTACCTTTAGAGAGGTCATACAGCCCTTTCTGTTTAGTTTTCTAGAGCACAGCTTTTACTATTTAATCACTGTTTTAAAAAGGCAACCTTAGCTGGGCATGGTGACCACGCTCGTAATCCCAGCACTTGGGAGGCTGAGACAGGAGGATCGCACAGGTTCGAAGCCAGCCTCAGCTACTGAGTGAGGCTCTCAGCAACTTAGTGAGACCCTGTTTCCAAATAAAATATAAAAACAGGGCTGGGAGTGTAGCCCAGAGGTAGAGAGCCCCTGGGTTCCATCCCCAGACACACACACACACACACACACACACACACACACACACACACAGAGAGAGAGAGAGAGAGAGAGAGAGACACACACACACACACACACACACACACACACACACACACACACGGCAACCTTAACTATGAGTAAGTAAAAAAGGTGTTAGGCAATGGGGCAAAATGCAGCTAGATAGTTCATGAGGGAAACCTCAAAAGGACTTAAACAAAATGTTAGTGGTGCGACTCTTATGTGGTAGGCTTATGGATGATTTTCATTTTCTTCTCTGTATCATCTTAGACTGTCCCAACATTCTAATATAATTCTTAGAATCAGAACTCAATATTTTAAACGAGCAGTCCCATACTGTATGAATAAATTAGTGATAATTTACATGCATAAAGTACACAAATACTGTGTCCAGCTTTACTTATTTTTGCAGTATTGAGGACTGAACCCAGGGACATTCTGCCTTTTGGCTACACCTTTAGCCCTTTCTATTTTGAAACAGGATCTCCCTAAATTGCTGAGAATGGCCTCAAACACATGATCCTCCTACCTCAGCTCCCCAAGGGAGCTGGAATCACAGGAATGCAACGCTGTTTCTGGCTTACTTTTTATTTTAAATATTTGAGTCATGGGAATGAATGATTTAATAAATAAGCTTTAAAATGTTTAAGTTAAGCTGAGCATAGTGACGCACACCTGTAATCCCAATACTTGGGAGGCTGAGACAGGATGAACACAGGTTCGAGGACAGAATGAGCAAATAGTAAGGCTCTCATCAACCAAGGGAGAAGCTGCTTCAAAGTAAAAATAAAAAAATAGGGCTTGGGATGTAGCCTGGAGGTAGAATACCCCTGGGTTCAATTCCCAGTACCACCACCCAAAAAAAAAAAAAAGTTTTAAACTGCCTTCAATTTTAAGTCGATGCTAATGTGAAGCAAGTTCCTCCCTCCCTCCCTCCCTCCCTCCCTCCCTCCCTCTCTCCCTCCGTGTGTGTGTGTGTGTGTGTGTGTGTGTGTGTGTGTGTGTGTGTGTCACTGTGGACTGAACTCAAGGGGCATTTTACCTCCGAACCACATTCCCAGCCCTATTTTATTTTTTAGTTTGAAACAGGGTCTTCCTAAATTTCTGGGGCTGGCTGTGAACCTATGATTCTTCTGTCTCAGCCTTCCAAGTACTGGTATTATAAGCATATGCCAGCCCCAGCCTTCTTTGATGTTTTGAGCTCATAATGTTATTACACTAAAGTGTTATATATGTGTATGAGCAACAACGAAAGCCACTACCTCATATTCAGGCCTGTTTACCTGGGGAAGATTCTAGACTGAGATCTTTATATAATGGTACATATATAATTTAACTTTTATATAACATAGCACTATACAATAAAGTGTCAGGATGGTTAAGATCAAATGACTCCTTACAGATTGAAAAGAACCAGCCCATGAAGACAACCCAAAAGTCCAGAGACAAGAGTGTTTTGTTGACTTTTGGTTTTTTGTTTTGTTTTGTTGGTACTGGGGTTCCTGGAAGTCCTTCTACCTCCGGGCTACACTCCCAGACCTATTTTTATATTTTTATTTGGAAACAGGGTCTCTTAAGCCAGCGCGCACGGCTGGCTTTGAACCTGCACGATGCTCCTGTCTCCGCCTCCCAAGCGCAGGGATTAGAAGCGTGCACCACCACGCCCGGCTTTTGTTGACTTTTGTGATCACTCCTGTTGGTCACAATGAATAGAGAATTAGGAATCATAATTTCTGTACTTCGTTCTAGAGTTTCATTAGGTTACCCAGGCCTCAAATTTGCCTCAGCTTTTCCAGTAGCTGGGATTACAGGACTTGGTCCCATCAGGCCCAGCAGGCTTCACAGTGAGTGAGTGAGTGAGTGAGTGAGTGAGTGAGTGAGTGAGTGAGTTATTGGGATGGAACCCAGGAGCACTCTACCTCTGAGCTACACTCCCAGCCCTATTTTTTTTTTTTTAATTTCTTGCAGTATTGGGAATGGAATCCAGAGACATTCTAACTCCAAGCTACACCCCCACCCCTGTTTTTTCCTCCTCCTCCTCCTCCTCCTCCTCCTCCTCCTCCTCCTCCTCTTCTTATTGTTATTATTATTTTATGTTATTATTCTGCGGTACTTGGGATTGAACCCAAGGGCATTCTACCTCTGAGCTACACCCCCAACCCTATTTTTTATTCTTTATTTTGAAACAGGGTCCCACTAAGTTCCAGAGGGCTTTACTAAGTAGCTGAGGCTGGCTGTGAACCCCAATCCTCCTGTGTCAGCTTCGCCATTAGAAGTGGTGTACCGCCAGGCGTGGTGGCACACGCTTGTAATCCCCGCGCTTGGGAGGCAGAGACAGGAGGATTGTGCAGGTTCGAAGCCAGCCGCGCTGGCTTAAGAGACCCTGTTTCCAAAACTAAAACAATAGGTCTGGGAGTGTGGCCCTGATATAGAAGGGCTTCCAGGAACCCCAGTACCACACACACAAAAAAAATCAGTGGCTCCTTTATTCTTATTTTGAAACAGTGTCTTGGTAAGTTGCAGAGGACCTCATTAAGAGCTGAAGCTAGCTGTGAACCTCCAATCCTCCTGTCTCAGCCTCCCAAATACTGGGATTACAAGCGCATGCCGCGATACAGAGTTTATCATAAAATGATTGGCTAAAGTCGGGGGTGTGTGTGTTAATTCCATTTACATAGCAGACATAAACTTTCTATGTGCCTGTCTGAGAAATGACATTATGAAGGAACAGAGATTTGGTAGCTACAGAAGATTACTTCTAAACCAGGTGGGGTGACACACACTTGTAATCTCAGTACTTGGGAGGCTGAGACAGTAAGGTCGCAGATTTGTGGCCAGCCTCGGTTATTAAGTGAGGTCCTTCGCAACTTAGTGAGACCCTGTCTCAAAATAAAGAATAAAAAACAGGGCCCGCGCTGGAGCTCGGAGGTAGAATGCCCCTGGGTTCAATCCCGTTAAAAAAAAAAAAAAAATTACTTCTCATTTCTTCTATGGCGATGCACAGGACACATTAAGATGAACAAGTCCATGAGTGAAAAAGCTGGATGGGGCCAGAGTGTGGGCTACTTCACTGGGAAAGGGCTTACCTAGCAGACTCTGGATACCACCCACCACCACCACCAAGGAGGGAAAAAAGCTAGAAAAAGAAACATTAGAGAACAGAGTGATTGTAGGAGTTCAGATAAAAACTGCTGCCTCTGGCTAATCCTTCAAATTGCTAGATATCCTCTAACAATCTCGTTAGCAGTTCTTAACTCTGGAGGATGATGTGACACTAGTAATGAATACTGTTTTAGAAAAAATCCCACCCAAACGCAAATTTTGAAAGGAAATCCAGTATTTCAGAACAGACAAAACATTCAACTTAGCAAAAAGTAAAAATGGTAACTTACCTTTCGAAGGATATCTTCAGCTAATGTGAGAAATGCCTTTTCGATGTTTATATTTGCTTTTGCACTAGTCTCAAAAAATCTAATACCATGTTCCCTTGCAATCTACAATAGAAACAAAGTAGCATTATAAAATCGTCAAGTATGGGTTGGCAACTGATTACTCACAACTTAGGAAATATCAGATATTTCATTTTGGGGGCAAAGGAGAAGCTCAATGATCTAATTTCTGATTGTTATAAGGCTTCTGATTATCAAACTTTGAAATCATACATTTCTTTAAAGTCCTAAGATAAAAAACTAAGAATCACTAATTTATATTTTTCCCTCTGTGGCTTAAATAAGGTTAAAAACACTATACCCACAGATTTGATTCTCCCACACACATTGGAAACGCAATGAGGAATGTTCACTCTAAAGATGTTACCGTTTCCACCAGGCATCTGAAAACGCTGTGACTAGCTCAGCGCGTTCTACCGTCACTATCATCAAGCAGCGCGACGTAGTCCCATCGCCACGAAGAAACACAGTGTAATTTCATCCAGAGTTTTACCTGCTCTCCTTTTCCTTTCGGTACAACTCTTTTATCATCCATATCACACTTGTTTCCTAGTAACATTCTTTCCACATCTTCATTGGCGTGCTAAAATGAAATAAAATTTTACTTTTGCACATTACCATAAATTATGGCTTAATATTCTGTAAAGTGACTTTATTTTTCTCAAATTAGTGTTATTTCCATAACTGCAAACTTTTAAAGCAATTACCCTAAAACCAACTTCTGCTAAAGGCCTACACAAATGTATATACATATGTATGTGTTTATTAAGACACATGCCCTTATGAGTATTTAAAGGACTAATACCCATTAATATAAGGGCTGGGGACGAGCAGGGTGTGGCGCTGCAAGCCTGTAATTCCAAGTACTTGGGAGGCTGAGAACAGGGTGATCCGCAGGTTTGAGGACAGCCTTAGCAGCATAGGAAGACTCTCAGCAACCTAGAAAGACCCTGTCTCAAAACAAAACATAGAAAAGGGCCAGAGGTGCAGTTCAGAAGTAGAATACCCCTGAGTTCAGTCCCCAGTATCTCATATACACACAAATAAAAGAAGCAAAGAAAAAACTTGACATTTCTCCAAAGAAGATATACTATGAAAATTAAGCACAGGAAAAGGTGCTCAATATCATTAGTTATTACAGAAATGCAAAGCAACACCACAGTAAGATAAAACTTGACACATATTAGTATAGCTACTAAAACTACAACAGAAAACAAGAAGAAGAAAGAAGAAGAAAAAGCTGGGCGTGGTGGCACATGTTTGTGATCCCAGCATTTGGAAGGCTGAGAAAGGAGGTTCACGGTTCACTGACAGTCTCAGCTACTTAGTGAGGCCCTTTGCAACTCAGTAAGACCCTGTTTCAAAATAAAGAATAAAAAATAGGGCTGGGGGCATAACTCAGAGGTAGAGCGCCCCTGGGTTCCCTCCCCAGTACCACAAACAAGAAAAAGGAGGAAGAGGAGAAGGAGAAGAGAAAAAGGAGGAAGGGGGGCAGGGGAGGTGGCAGTAGGATGTAGAAAAATCAAAATCTATGTGCACTGTTAAGTGATACGGTAAAATCACTGCGAGAAAAGAGTTTGGCAGTTCCTATAAAGCTAAATGCAAAAACCAAACGATCTGGCAATTCCACTTGTAGATGTATAACCAAAAATGTAAAGCTCAAGTAAGTATGTGTTTGTAGCAATACTTTTCACAATAGTGAAAAAGTGTTACCACTCTTAACTGTTACCACAGTTGAGCTACTCCATTTCTTTTAAGAAAGTAGATATAAGTAAGTCATAAAATATGTTCTTCAATATAGTCTAAGAGGAGACAAAAACGTAGTGCTAGGAAATGTACCTCTTTATTTGTGTGTGTGGTGGGGGTGGGGTGGGGGGGGTAAGAGATACCCTTAGGAAAATCACAAACTTAGAAAAGAAATTAAGAAACGCCCTATTTAGGAATTCTATGGTCTTATCTGAACTCAGTGCTTCCTAATTTATTTTACTTCTACAACAAAGGAAACTTGGTAGATACCCAGTAATAACGAGCAACATACCAGGTGCTCCTAATATTGCACAGAGTGGTAAAAGAATCATCAAGAGGCATTCCTAATTTGCAGTATATGGATGGATGCCGAGACCGCCTGCTGCCTCGGCATCTATGTGTTGAGACCCCACTCCACATAGCCAATCGGCAACAAGCCCCGAGAAGAAGGTGTCGTCTCTGGCCAAAGTACCCCCCACTTTTAGATACCCTTCATGACTATTATTTTCTTGGTAATGATTCCTTTTAACTCTCTACACAAATTGCTCCGGTGATGTGAGATCAGGACTATGAAAGAAATTGAGTCCGTGGAAATAAATTCTCTAATAATTTGTCTAAACGCCCTTGGCTTTGCTCAATAGTAATGAAGAACTGGCCAGAACTCAGATGCTGTGATAAGCATTCCAGCTGCAGCAATCACAAATGGTCTCCGACCCTCATTCCTATAGCTAACTTAGGTTAAGCCATTAACTCCGGTAACCGGTAGCTCAGTTTAAGGTAACTCTGTTTACCCTTGAGATCCTGCCTAGAGACAGAGAAGATAAAACTTTGTGTGTGACTTCAAAGCAATTTAGTTGATGAACAACTTAGTCGCCCAAATACAATAGAGCCGAAGGAAAAAGATTGTTGACTTTTATGCCCAGTATGAGCATTCCCTGAGACAGAGAGACTGGCCGCATGGTTAGAAATGAATATGACAAAATAAAGGACAGATGTTCTAAATATATATGTATGAAGGAAAGGAAATACCGTAAGAGCAAGAAAAGCATTTTTGCATGAAGAAGAGCTTATCATAAGAACGTCCCAACTGGGAAAGAAAGGAATTAGAAAGTTAGAAGCAAGTTGCAGAGGGTTTGTGACAGGGAAATGGATTATTAAAGATGAATAGGCTTTTAATAGGCTTGTTGTCTAAAGAAGAGTGTTCAGCAGTTAAGGAAATACATCTGACAACTAAATCCAAGAACTTCATGGTGTTGTTTGTGGTGTTTTATTTGCCAAGCTGTGTTGTGAGTTTTTGTAAGCTTTCAGACTTCAGAAGGCAAGGCGGATGAGATCTTAGAGACTCCCATCGCATCTCCCTGGACCGCCATATCTCCCCATGCTTGTCATATGGATGTAGATGGAAACTTCAAAAAAGAAAGCAAAAGAAGATTCCATGAGAAAGCGTATTCTCCAAGCACTGGGCCTTGGGCGTGCCTGTATTTTCTCTGGAAGTTACCCTTTGGACCTGCTCTGCTGCAATATCGGAAGAAAGATCCGGAGTTACTCTCCTAAATGCTGGACTAGTCATTTACTTTGTTTGCATGTAATTCACTATTGTTTTACTGTGATTACACCCCTTTTCTTTTTTCTCCTATTATTAATCTCACTGGTGAAGGGTATAAATTTTTCTGGGTTCCTGTAATAAATTGTCATTGGCTCAAGAAGCCTTTGTCCATATCAGATTCTTTCTAGAGAGCGCCGTCACTAGGAACTCTTAGTTCCTAGAAGGGAAAGAATCGCTGCAGATAAGAGGCTGCAGTGCTCCACTCTGATCCTTCCTGAGGTTCTCGACCGCGAGTGGACTCGCCCCAATTAGACTGAGCTGGTTTGCGACAGATGGACATCAGTAGTTTCAAGAATGCTAAGTTATCAAAGTATGGTGGCATACTACTGTAATTCCAGTACTTGGGAGGTTGAAAGAGAGGATTGAAGGTTCGAGGTCAGTGTCAGCAAATCAAGAGGACTCTCCATAACTCATCAATACTGTTTCAAAATAAAAGGGTAAGGGGTATAGCTCAGATGTAGAATGCATTTGAGTTCAATCCCTAGCACCAAAAAAAAAAAAAAAGAATTTTAAATAATTATGACATTTTCAATTTAAAAGCAAGTAGTAATATTGCTCTGGTAAGGTTTAAATTCTCAAAGGATCTACACCACTGCCTTAAGAGACTCCCAGTCACTAAATGGACAAATTATCAAAATTATCTGAAATCATTTATTAATACCCTGATCACTTACAGACACTGAAAGTTTCTAATGTGGGTCTCGACTAAAACAGAAGACTCTCTAAGTCTGTACCTTTAGAGGCACTACTTCACTTAGGATACTTATAAAACATTAAAGCATAAGTAAGCCAATGAAAGGAAGCCTTTTAATAATTAAGTGTAAAATTACATGAGATGTGAACAAAACAGAAACAGCAAAATACCCAATTAAGCCAGGTGTGGTGGCACACACCTGTAATCCCAGTACTTGGCTAGGAGGCCGAGATAGGAGGATTGCAGGTTTGAGGCCATCTTCAACTTAGCAAGACACTGTTTCAAATTTTTAAAAAAATTTTTAAAAAATTTTAAGTTTTTTGTCAGGAAAGCAAGCAAGCTTTGGCAATATGACTACCAATTAACATCCCACTACAATTCCATACCTCACTAATATGGGGCTAATGAGAAAATAGGTAAAATTCATTGATTATGTATAACAAATTAGAGCATAAATATAACTCAAGCTTAAAAACAGATTTGAAAAGAGCCTGAACATTAGCATCCTGCGCTGCTAAGTGTCAATCCTAGAGCAACACCACAGAAGACAGTGGTGATCCACATCCTGTGATCAGTATGTCTTCCCTCAAGTCTGGGTACTAATGAAAGGTTTTTTTTTTTTTTTTGGTGGTACAGGGGGATAGAATCCAGGGGCATTCTACCTCTGAGCTCCACTCCCAGCCCTATTTTTTATTCTTTATTTTGAAACAGGGCCTTACTAGGTTATGAAGGGCCTCACGAGTTGCTGAGGTTGGCCACAAACCTGCGATCCTCCTGTCTCAGCCTCCCAAGCATTAGGATGATAAAGCTGTGTGCCACCAGGGCCGGCTTTCCTCCTTTACCTTCTGATTCAGCCTTGGCTTCCTGACAGGGTTAGCAATCTCTTACCAAAAGATAGCAGGGGAAAACATGCTAACGAGTCCAGTTGTCATTAAAACTACTAGTAACGATTAGGAAGACATCTGTCAGCCGGGCGTGGTGGCGCACACTTATAATCCCAGCATTCGGGAGGCTGAGACAGGAGGATCGTAGTTTGCGGACAGCCTCAGCTACTTAGTGAGGCCCTCTGCAACTTAGTGAGATGCTGTTTCAAAATAAAAAATAAAAATAGGGCTGGGGGTGTAGCTTGGAAGTAGAATGACCCTGGGTTCCATCCCCAGTACCACTAAAAGAAAAAAGACTTCTGTTTCAAATGCCCCCCCACCCAAGGTACTCCAGCCCTTTTACTTTTATTTAGAAACAGGGTCTCACTAGATTGCTAACAGCCTCACTAAGTTGCTGGGACTGGCTTTGAACCTGTGATCCTCCTGTTTCAGCCTTTCAAGTACTGGGATCAGAGGTATGTGCTGCCATGAGCAGCTTTTCTTTTTCTTTAAAACTAGTATATATGCATCTTTTTTTCTCTGGTGGTACTGGAGATGGAACCCAGGGCACTCTACCGTCGAGCTATACTCCCAGCCCTTTTTTTAATTCTTTATTTTGAAACAGGGTCTAAGTGTTGGAGGGCCTCACTAAGTAGCTGAGGCTGGCTGTGAATCTGCGATCCTCTGGTCTCAGCCTCCCAAATGCTGGGATTACAAGTGTGCACCACCACACCCAGCTGTATCTTCTTTTTCTGAGAGAAATTTTGGAACTGCATTTAATTTGACTCAAGGCAGATTGTCACATTATAAATTTTCATTATCAAGTTAAAGGCCTCTGTAGCAAGTAATGATATATAAAGCACAAGTACCTCTTAATCTGTACAAGTACCTCTAACAATCTGTACAAGAAAGTGTGTTTTACAAAATGTTATGACACTGAAGTCTTCTTATAACCCTAGCTATATGTTATATCAGAAATACTTTTCAAAACAACTTTATTTTGGCTATACCACTACTGGGTATCTTTCCAAAGGGGTTGAAACCAGAGAACTATAGTAATATATATACCCATGTTCATAAAAGTACAATTCACAATAGCCAAATTATGAAAACAACCTAGGTATTCACCAACAGATGAATGTACTACAAAATTATGGGAAATATACACAATGGAATTCTACTCCGCAATAAAGATTAAATTACATCATTCACAAGGCAACAAGGACGTGCTTCTTTTGTGTATGGTACTAGAGATTGAACCCAGGGGCATTGTGCCTCCAAGCTACACCCCCAGCCCAACTTTATTTCTTGTTTTGAAACAGTGTCTTGCTAGGTTGCTGAAAATCTTACTACTTGCTGAGGCTGCCCCTGAAACTGTGATTCTCCTGTCTCCGCATCCCATGTACTAGGATTACAGGCATGTACCACCATGACCAGCACCAAGGATGCCTTTCTGTCTGAGTGAAGTAAAAACATATTCCTATCAGTCCAGGAAATCTACTCAATTAGTATCCTTTTGGCTCTGATTTTTTTTCCCCTAGCTACTGTCCCTTTTACACTGTGCCTAAGAGATTTGTAGCAAGGCTAAGAAAGTACCTGAAAAAACAGCTGGGATATGCTTCTTTGAATAACAAACACAAAAACTTAAAAGTTCAAAATAACATCAGATAAATCTTTACAACTAAGATACCAATAATAAAATAAGCAAGATGAAATTAAGGTAAAGTAAGGTTCAATGCCAAACTTGGGGACCACAGATTTTTTTTTTGGTGGTACTTGGGATTGAACTCAGGGGCATTCTACCCTCAAGCTATACCCCTAGCCCTATTTCTTATTCTTTATTTTGAAACAGGGTCTCACTAAATTGCTAAGGGCCTAAGTAGCTGAGGCTGGCCAAGAACCTACAATCCTCCTGTCTCAATCTCCCCCATACAGCGATCACAAGCCAGGCTGGTACCTTTGTCTTTACAATGCAGATTCTCACACACGTTTCCCTATGCTAATATGCTGATTAATCTTTTTCATCCTGATGGAATGAACTTGTATTTACAACCACATCAAGCAAAACCACAAAGACAAACTGACATATCCATAAAGAGACATGTTTAGAATACTAAATGTTTTCTTGAAGGTAAAATTACCCAAATGAGAATCATTAGTTAGAAAGAGGCCACTGTCCCTCATTGAATAAATCAGAGGTTCCATGTAACTTTGAGGGCTATTACCTGCAATAACTAACCATAAAAAGCATTTAGAAGCTATGTTTCCTAAACATGAGATGTTTTGATATGCAAACACCAATAAGATAACCCATTAGTAGCCAGGTGTGGTGGCGCACACATTCAGGAGGCTGAGACCAGAGGATCATGATTCGCGGACAGACTCAGCTACTCGAGGCCCTTCAGAACTTAGCGAGACCCTGTTTCAAAATAAAGAATAAAAAATAGGGCCAGGGGCATAGTTCGGAGGTAGAATTCCCCCCGGGTTCCATCCCAGACCCAAAAAAAAAAAAAAAAAAAAAAAAGATAACCCATTAGATTTTTTTAAACATACATTGTAATCAAAGCAATAAGGAAGCAGCAATTAAAATATTTCCAACACAAAGTCACCTAAGCTACAGCAGAGTAAAAGATGCTTTTCTATTCAACGATACCTTATAGAAACTGCTACCTTCATACGTAGTGACATGGTATAACATTCTTGGTCAGATTTTTTTCCGTATTAGATTTTTTATTCCATGTTTGTGTTTTTTTGGGGGTATGGGGAGTATTGGAGATTCTACCTCCAGGCTACACTCCCAGCCCTATTTTATTTTTTATTTGCAAACAGGGTCTCACTAGGCTGCTGAGAGCCTCACTACATTGCTGGGGCTGGTTATGAACCTGCGATCCTCCTGTCTCAGCCTCCTAAGGACTAGAATTACAAGCATACACCACCATGCCCACTTACTCCATGCATTTCAAAATGTCTTGAAGCAATATGACATTTCTGCAACTTAGAAATAACTTAAAACTACTAAGGAAAATTTTAGTCATTCAATAAAAATTCAGTGAGCTGCGTACAGTGTCACATGCCTGTAATCGCAGCTATTTAAGAGGCTGAGGCAGAAGGACTTCAGGTTCAGGGGCAGATTGAGCAATTTAGTGAGATCCTGTCTTAAAATTTAAAAAGGTTGGGGATTTTGCTCAGTGGCAGAGAGACCCTGGGCTCCATACTTAGCACAGACCCCCCGCCCCCCAAAAAATAAAATTGAGAAAGAATGAGAGAACGGCATTGTAAATATCGTTGGTAAATTTCTATTTGGGAACATCTTATAATATGGCCATACAAGTGGGCATGGTGGCTCACACTTGTAATCCCAGCATTTGGGAGGCTGAGACAAGAGGATCGCAGTTTGTGGAAAGCCTCAGCCACTAGTGAGGTCCTTTGAAACTCAGCGAGACCCTGTTTCAAAATAAAAGATAAAAAATTGGGTTGAGAATGTATTTCAGAGGTAGAATGCCTCTGGGTTTCATCCCCAGTACCCCCCCACTAACAACAACAACAACAACAACAACAACAACAACAACGCCATATCAATTTTCTGGGTAATTAGTTATTGCCTTGGATGGGGTTTTTAGATATGCTGCCCGAGTTTAAGAAGAAAGGGTTTATATATTTTCTAGGTCTTACCTCATCTATGTTTCTAAGCCATTTGCTGATGTTTTCAAAACTTTTACCATTGGTGATGTCGTAAACTAGCATGATACCCATTGCTCCTCTGTAGTAGGAAGTTGTGATGGTGTGAAATCGTTCCTGGCCTGCTGTATCCCTGAAATAAACAGCCAATAATTGTATTAAGCATTTTTATATTACTACATTCCAGATAAAGGACAAAACAGTACAACAATTTGACAAAATGGTTTAAACGCCACTATCTAGCTGGGCCCAGTGGACATGTGCACGCCACCCCAGTGACTTTGTAGGCTGAAGCAGGATGATCACTTGAGCCCAAGACTTTGAGACCAGCCTGGGCAATATAGGAAGATCCTATCTCTAAACAAAACAAATGAAAATAGAACAACTACTCATTTAACTCTTTGTTTTTGTGGTGCTGGGGTTGAACCCAGGGACATTTTACCTCTGAGCTATACCCTCCAGCCCTTTTTGTTTCACTGAGTTGCTGAGATTGGCTTAAAACCTGCAATCCTCCCATCTCAGCCTCCCAAATACTGAAATTACAAGTGGTGCATCATCATACCTGGCTTCACTGAACTCACAACTAGCAAACAATTATGCTTTTTCTTTTTTTTCCTTTTTTTTTTTTTTTTTTTTTTTTGCGGCCCCAGGGATAGAACCCAGGGGCATTACAGCACCGAGCTACACCCTCAGCCCTAGTTTTTAGTCTTTTTTATTTTTGAAACAGGGTCTCACTGAGTTGCAAAGGGCCTCGCTAAGTAGCTGAGGCTGTTCAGGAACAGCAATCCTCCGGTCTCTGCCTCCCAAATTCTGGAATTACAAGGGTGAGTCACCACGCCCAGCTCTTCTTCTTTTTTGGGGGTGAGTGTATGTGTGTACTAGGAATAGAACCCAGGGCCCTTCTATCTCCAGGCTACACATCCCAAACCTACTTTATTATTTTTTTTTTGGAAAAAGGATCTCACTAAGTTGCTGAGGCTGGCTCCCAAGCACTGGGATTACAAGTGAGCTCCACAACACCCGGCTAAAAATTAACATCTTTCATAAACACATGCACACACGTTTAGTTGAAGAAAATCAATGACCTATTTCCATATAGGAAATCTGGAAAACAGTAGCAATTGACACATAAAACTCTTGGAAGTTACTACTAAACACCAGCAAGCATCATAAAAACTCTTAGAATTTCACTTCAGTAATTTTATAATGCAACACAAAAGCATATGGAATTTTTAGGACATTTGGGGACAGTGCTACATTTAGAATCATTTAAAAGATGTTAGCCAGGCTTTGGTGGCGCACACTTGTAAACCCAGCATTTAGGAGGCTGAAACAGGAGTAACCTAGTTTGCGATCAGCCTCAGCTACCTTGTGAGGTCCTTTGCAACTCAGTGAGACCCTGTTTCAAAATAAAGAATAAAAACAGAGGGCTGGGGGTATACCTCAAAACAAAACAAAAATGTTAAAGGAGGCTGGGTGTGGTGGCACACATCTATAATCCCAGTATTACAGTATTTTTCATTATTATAAAATTAATTCGGGCTAAAGTTTAATATATAGTCCAATAATCATACTCTCATTTATATTCCCTCCCTCCCTTCTGCCTTATCTCCCTCTCTTTCTTGTACTGGGGATTAAACTCAAAGGAGTTAGCAGGGCATGGTGGTGTACGCTTGTAATCCCAGCATTTGGGAGCCTGAGACAGGAGGATAGTGGTTTGCTGACAGCCTCAGCTACTTATGAGGCCCTTTTTTTTTCTTTTCTTTTTTTCCTTCCTTCTTTTTCTTTCTTTCTTTTTTTTTTTTTTTTTTTTTTGTGGTACTGCAGATGAAACCCAGGGGCATTCTGCCTCTGAGCTACACCTCCCGCCCTATTTTTACTCTTTATTTTGAAACAGGGTCTCACTGATTTGCAAAGGCCCTCAATAAATAGCTGAAGCTGTCCCTGAACTTGGATCCTTCTGTCTCGACCTCCCAAATGCACAAGTGTGTACCACCATGCCCAGCTGAAGCCCTTTGCTTTAAAAAACAAAAACAAGGGAGTTCTACATCAGAGCTACATCCCCGGCCCTATTTCATTGTTTTTGGTTCTGGAGATTAAATCCAGGTGCATTCTACATCTGAACTATACTCCCAGCCCTGCCTTTTGTTCTTTATTCTGAAAAGGGGTCTAAGTTGTAGAGAGCCTCACTTAAGTAGCTGAGGCTGGCCACAAACCTATGATCCTCCTATTTCAGCCACCCAAGTGCTGGGACTACAAGTGCAAACCATAAGGTTTCACTAAGTTTCTGAGGCTGGTTTGGAACCTGAGATCTTCCTGTCAGCTTCTCAAATACTGGGATTACAGGCACCATGCCCAGTTTATGCTCTCATTTCTTCCTTTTTATAGCTAATTCTCATCAGCAATCATGTTTTAGTACTAATCGTGTGTATGTGTGTACTTCCAAGATATATCCCCAGACCTATTTTATTTTTTATTTGGAAACAAAGTACCTCAAATCAGGTATATAATTATAAATGCTTCATTAAGAAATAAAGATCTTAGCCAGGCATGATGGCACACCACTTACTTACTTACTTGGGAGGCTAAGACAGGAGACTCTCTGTTCATCAAAAGCCTCAGCTACTTAAGTGAAGCCCTCTGCAACTCAGTGAAACCCTGGGAGTGTAGCTTGGAGGCAGAATGCCCCTGGGTTCAATCCCCAGTTCCACCAAGAAAAATAATTAATTAATTAATTAATTAAAAGGTTTGAAGCCAGGAGTGGTGTTACACATTTGTAATTCCCGTATCTGGGAGGCTAAGACAGGAGGATCACAGGTTCAAGGCCAGCCTCAGCAATTTAGCAAGACCCTCAGCAACTCAACAAGACCCTGTTTCAAAATAAAAAGGGCAAGTGGTATAGCTCCAAGGCAGAATGCCTCTGGGTCCAATCTCCAGTTTCAAAAATTTAAAAAATAAAACAAAGGTCTGAACCCAACAAGGTGGTGTAAGCCTGTAATCTGAGTACTTGGAAGGCTGAGACAGGAGAATGGTGGGTTTGAGGCCAGACTCAGCAATTTAGAGAAAACCTTAGCAACTAAAGAAGACCTTGTTTCAAAAATAAAAAATAAGCTGGGCGTGGTGGCACACGCTTGTAATCCCAGTACTTGGAAGGCTGAGATAGGAGATCGCACAGGTCGAAGCCAGCCTCAGCTACTTAGTGAGGCTCTCGGCAACTTAATGAGACCCTGTTTCTAAATAAAATATACATATATTTAAAAAAAAAATAGGTCCGGGAGTATAGCCCAGAGGTAGAAAAGCCCCTGGGTTCCACCCCCAGTACCACAAAAAAATAAAATAAAATAATAAAAATGAGCTGTGCGTGGCGCATATTTCTGTAATCACAATAGCTGGGAGGTTGGGAGAGAGAATTACAGGTTTGAGGACAGCCTTAGCAAGTAGTGAGACTCATCAATCTAGTGAGACCCTGTTTCAAAATAATATAAAATAGGGTTAGGAATCTAACTCTGGAAGTAGAATGCCCCTGGGTTCAATCCTCAGTAGCCCCCCACAAGGCTGGGGTCATGTCTGGAGGAGGTAGTGTTTCCCTGGGTTCCATCCCCAGCACCCTTCCTCAAAAGTCTCCCTGTAATGAAAATGGTTGGTTTTTTTGTTTTGTTTTGTTTTGTTTTCTTGGTGGTGGTATTGGGGTTCCTGGAAGCCCTTCTACCTCAAGGCTACACTCCCAGACCTATTTTTTTTTTTTAAATATATTTTTATTTGGAAACAGTGTCTCTTAAGCTAGCAAGGCTGGCTTCGAACCTGCATGATCCTCCTGTCTCCGCCTCCCAAGCGCGGGGATTACAAGCGTGAGCCACCACGCCTGGCTCACATTTATACTTTTCAACATAGCTGTATTTGCCCCATAAAATAACCTCGGCTCCTTTATCTCAAGTTTTCCTTTTCCCTAGTTCAGTCTAGAGTCTCAATATACCAGTTCATACTGATTGTTAAGGCAAATCAACAATTTACTTCAAAACAGTCTTTACCTCTTGGCTAACTGGTAACTCTTTACTCAGGGCTAAAAATAGCCAGAGCTGCTTGTTCATTGGTAAATTATTTTTAGGTTGGCATACACACATGTGCCCAAGTCTAATCCAATAGAGTATGTCCAACCCAGAGAGCAACGGCAGGTGTTAAATATCTAAAGAGCAATGAAACATTTTACGTGTTCCCAGTTCCTTTCATGTGACAATAATACAGGTTTCTAAGCCTGTTTTCAAAACCATTCAGTTTTCCTCAGCTACTGAAATGTGTTTCTTTTTAACCTACTTAGTAAGATCCGGTTTCTGAAATTAAAAGCTAATGACAAAAGAATTTTTCTTACATAAATACACAGCAGAGAAAATGTGAAATACTATTTTCTTCCAAAAACACATTATAAAAGGAATACTATGTTCCTAGGAATAAGAACCACTCATTTTCTTAGTTGTTAGTCCCACACGTGGGGCCAGAAAAGCTGTGTCCTCTGGCGCTCTCAGGACAGCTATTTTTAGGCCGCGAACTGACATACAACATGTCAAAGGCAAAAATCAATCTGGTCTACAAACAAGGACCCCAAATTTCACAACTCTGTGATGTGGTAACATAATGAAGTTTTCCCTTACTCTATAAGTTAAGAGTGTCAAATTTAATGTGTTGAGTACTACTATCATAATTTTTTAAACTGAAGGTAAACTCACGGGCATTCTACCTCTGAGCTAACCCCCCAGCCCCCCACCCACCTTTTTTGTGCTGAGGAATTAACCTGGAGAGGGGGATTCTGAAATAGGGCTGAGGCTGGCCTAGAACCTGCGATTCTCCTGCCTCAGCCTCCCAAGAACTGAGATGACAGGCATGGACCACCTTACTTGACTAGGTATAATTTTAGTAAGATGTGGATTTCCTCAAAGAACCACAATTTCTCTATTCTCAAATACCTTGAGTTTAAATTATGCTTATCTTCATCCAAAAAATATATATATATATTTTCCCCCCGAAAAGTAAAAAGTCTGCTCCCTCCGCTTACAACATCAGGACAGGAAAACATAATATATAATCACAAATTGTGATAGATGCTAGCGAGGTAAATAGGGAGAAGTGCTGGTGAATGAGGTAAGGAGGAGGGAGGAAGTAATTTAGATAGACTGTCTAGGAGATACTCTCTATAGAAGTAAAGTATGAACAGAAACCAACCAGTCGTCCAGATACTGAAAACTACCATGAGAAAGATAAACTAGGCTAAATGTGATAGTGCCTGGAAGGACTGGGTTTCCTGAGCTAGTCATCACACAAAGCCTCTCGAAAGATAACACCAAACTGAGATCTGGGTAAGAGAAGGCAGCAAGGCAATGAGGTAATGAGAAGCATTCCAAGTGGAAAGAACAGTAAAAGTACAAAAGCCCCGAAAACGGGACCCTGCTCGACATATCTAAAGGAACAAAGAAGGGCTACAGTGGCTGGAGCAAAGGTGGAAAAGGTAAGTCCAAGAGGACAGGGCCACGTGGAGCTTCTGAAGTGGAGCGGTGCCCAGGAGGGCTCAGTCTATAAACCGGGGAGAGGGTAGTCTGAGGGTTAGGGGGGTTCCCAGAGCATATACAGGATCCTATGAATGGGGGGTAGTGTGTTTACGGAGTCAAAAGACAACCAGTTAGACCTGGAAGCTATACACAAGGGAGAGTGAAAAGCAAACGAGATGAGATAAGAATGAGATAAGAATCGTGGGCAGGGGCCCTCCGTGTAAACTATGGTAAGAAACTTGGATTCAGACTTTGGACTTTCATTTCCAATGCAATGTAAAGTCTAAGAGGCTATAAATAGATGAAAGAATGAGAACTGTGTTCAGATTTATATTTGAAAAAGGTTACTGTGGTTGTTATGTGAGAAAAGTACTAGAAGAAGGCAAATGGGGAAGTAAGGACCTATTAGGAAACTAAGAGCCAAGAGTTCAAAGAACAGGTAATGGTGGTATGGTCAGGAGGTTAACACTGCAAATGAAAAAAAACTGTACATGGATTCTGACATACTTTGTAGAGAATCGACAGTGCTTCATAATCGACTGGATGTGGAGTAAAGGCATAAGATGAATAGCAAGCATCTGGCACACTACACAGGTACACAGTTGAGGATACAAAACCAAACTGATAGTGAGGAGGTAGAAAGGAAATAGGCAGATAGGGAAAAGGCCTTGGTAGAAAAAAGTTAATTTCCTGAGTCTCCTGAGGGGTGACAAATGCCTGAAACTCCAAAGGCTCAGAGATAAGAAGGCCAGAGCTTCACAAAGCCATCCTGAGTTTCCTAATCAACAAACCCACCTAGCAAGTCTGGCATTCCTGAAAGGAGACCCTTCAAAGGACTTGCAAATGCCCTATGCAAATTCTCCTTGGAATCCCAAAAGTCACCCTAACCAAAACGGACTTGCAAGAAGAAAGCAGCCTGCTCCTGAAGGCAATTCGACTTGGGCTACTCTCAAGTATTGTCCTGAAGGCAGCTGCTGGACCCAGAGTTCCAGCCCCTTTGGGGGTGTTCAGCCACCCTTGCCCCATTCCCTGCTGCTTCCAATAAATCTTTTACTCCCCTTCCTGAGGTCTGCGGGTGTCATTCTTCGCACACCGTAGACAAGAAACGCAAGAAACCCGTTTCAATAGTTTCAGATGACTATCTTGATATCGAATTTGCTGCTGGTACAAGATACAGATGTTGATAGTGGCAAGACAGTCCATTCAAAATCAAAACAAAGAGGTCCTTGGAGCCTCAACTACTTAATGAGGCCCTTTGCAACTCAGTAAGACCCTGTTTCAAAATAAAGAATAAAAAATAGGGCTAGGGGTTTAGCTTGGAGATAGAATGCCCCTGGGTTCCATCCACAGTACAGAAAAAAAAAAAAAAAATTTTTTTTTGGCAGGATCACTACTATAAGGAAAATACAGGTAACAAATATACTGTGGGCCGGGCATGGTGGCGCACACTTGTAATCCCTGCGCTTGGGAGGCTGAGACAGGAGGATCCCACAGGTTCGAAACCAGCCTTGCTGGTTTAAAAGACCCTGTTTCCAAATAAAATATAAAATAGGTCTGGGAGTGTAGCTCTGAGGTAGAAGGGTTCCATCCCCAGTACCACTTAAAAAAAAAATGGTAGAAATTTTCAGTGAAGCTGGGATTTTAAAAGCCACCCTCAGCCAGGTGTGGTGGTACACGCCTGCAGTTCTAGTACTTGGGAAGCTGAGAAAGATGGAAGGTTCGAGGCCAACCTCAGCAACTTAGGCCCTCCACAACTTGTTGAGACCCTGATTCAAAGAAATAAAATAGGGCTGGGAGTTAGCTCTGAGGCAGAATGCCTCTGGGTTCAATCTCCTGTATCAAAATGAGGAGATAGGAAATAGACAGGGAAAAGGCCTCGGTAGAAAAAACAATTTCCTGAGGGGCAAGGAATACTAACTTCCAAGGCTTTTGAGATCAGCTATTCCAAGGTTCAGAGATAAGGACCAAAGCTTCACAAAGCCATCGGTTTACTAATCAACAAATCCAGGAGCAGGAGCAAGTCTGACACTTCTGAAAGGAGACTCTTCAAAGGACTTGCAAATATCCTATGCAAATTCTGAGAGCTGCTTCCCAGAATTCCCAGGATCCCAAACTCACCACACCAAACAGAGGACACGCAGACATCTGGCAAAACCCCTAGCACAGCCACCAATTGGGTTTTTTTCCCCTCTCGGGGACCCCCTCCCCTTTGGGGAGTTTTTTTCTCTCTCTCTCACAGGTCTTGTTAGCCTTGAGAGAAGGCAGAGTGCAATTGAGGGCACATGGCTCGGGCTACTCTCGGGTAGTGACCTGAAGGCCTCTGCTGGACATCAAGGCCGACCAGGGCCCCTAGGGGTGACCTAAACCTCTTTTTTGGCAGATCGTGTGGACCCTGGGAGAAAGTAGTTTGCAACTGACGGCACTTGGCTCGGGCAACACTCGGGTAGTGACCTGAAGGCAGCTACTGGATACCAGAGTCCCGACAGCCCTAGAGGTGTTCAGCCACTTCCCTATTCCTTTCTGGCAGATCGTGTGGACTCTGGGAGAAAGCAGCTTATAACTGAAGGCATTCAGCTTGGGCTACTCCCAGCCCCTTTGGGGTGTTCAGCCATCTTTCCTTATTCCCTACTGCTTCCAATAAACCATTTACTCCCCTCCCTGCAGTCTGCGGGTGTCATTCTTTGCTCACCGTAGACAAGAACCTGGAAAGGAAACGCCAAGTTTCTTCTCAAGAAACTTCGTTTCATCTTTGATGAAACTCCAGGATTCTTCTCAAGAAACCCCCTGCTTCATCTTGGGGGCTCAGAAGAAAGTCCCCGTTTCAACAACAAAAGAAATTAAAAAAAATAATGATTAAAAGTAGGAGGATGTAGTTTGTGGGCAGAATACCCCTGGATTTGATCCCTAGTACAAAAAAAAACAAAGACATAAAGATCATTCAAATATAGGGGGGAAAAGGATAAATCTTAGACTGAAGTTTCTAAGATTAATATTCAATTTGAGAACAGGCATTTCATACTGAAACAAGAACCTGAATATATGTATCTGAATTAGAGAAATATAAAAATCATTGCTTTTTAGTTGAAATTGGAAGGAAAGACCTAAAGGTAAGGATAAAGCTTTAAATTTCAAAGTTATTAGTAATGTGCTTTTTATGCTAAAACACTCTTGAATTACTATGGATATCTCTATGATCACTTAACTTTGAGCTACATGGCTTCTTCCTGAAATTCTGGCATGTATAAATGTCTCATCTCAGAAAGATTCTACTAAAAGCGACTAAAAACTAAACTTTAAACTAGAAATGTTACCATTTTTATGCTATGCTTGAGGTTTATAGATAGAAGTATTTGTTTGCAGTGCTGGGAATCAACCCCTGGGCTTCATGCATGCTAGGCAAGTGGTCTACTACTAAACTACATCCCCAGTCCAGAAATCTTTTACAGACTACTCTTGAAGGCCATACTAAAAAAAATCTTTTCTTCTTTTCCTTCTTTCTTTTTTTTTTTTTTGTTACCTCGAACCAGGGGCATTTTACCTGCAAGCAAATATACCTCCACATTTTATTTATAAATAAAACATCCCTATTTTATTTGGAAACAATGGCTCACTAAGTTGCTAAGAGCCTTACTAAATTGCTGAGGCTGGCTTTGAACCTGTGATACTCCTGTCTCAGCCTCCCAAATATTAGGATTACAGGCATGTAACACTACACCCAGTGACACCTCTTTTACAAACAAAACAAATGTTATGTTTACTTCTAAAAGTTACATAAAGACTGAGACAATAAGGGGGAAATGTATATTAAAAGAAAGTTGTGGAGGAAAAAAATAGAGGAACAGAACAAATTCAGTAACAAATGTTTTACATATTATAAAGCAAAATAATCTGAAAAACTGTTTTGTGAACTTTTATTTCTGTTATATATGCATATATGTGTCTATTCAAACACATGCCCTTATGTATATTTAATGGATTAATATTCATATATAATTTTTATTGAAAAATATTGCTCTGTGTATTTGTGTGTGTACTGGAGACATTATATCTAAGTATTGGAATTACAGGCATCTGGCTGCTATGTAATATTTTAGTCTGTGAAGTTGAGTATGGTGTTGCACTCCATTAATCCCAACTACTTAACAGGCTGAGGCAGAAGGATTGCAAATTTGAGGCTAGCCAGTGCAACTTAGCAAGACTATCTCAAAATAAAACAAAACATAATGAATAAAAATTTAAAAGGTTGGGTCTGAGAATGTAGCTCAGTGGTAGGCCCTGGATTCAATCCTTGGTACTGCCAAAAATAAATAAATCTTAAAAAAGGGTTGAGATTTAGCTAAATGATAGAGCACTTGCCCTGGGTTCAATCCTTAGTAGAAAAGAAAGGAAAGGAAGGCAGGAAGGATAAGGGTGGGCATAGTGGCTCATGCCTATAATCCCAGTACTTGGGAGGCTGAGACAGGAGGGTTACAAGTTCAAGACCAGATCCAGAAACTTAGATTCTTTAGCCACCTGGCAAGACTATTTCAGAACAATAACAAAAACAAAGAACAAACAAAAAACCACAAAGGGATAAGAGGTATAGGTTGGAGGTAGGATGCCTCTAGGTTCTATCCCCAGTAACACACACACACACACACACACACACACACACACACACACACACACACTACTGTGTGTGTTGCTGAGAATCAAACCCAGAGCCTGAAACCCTCCTAAAGTTTAAAACACATTAAGAAGCAGGGCGTGGTCACACGTTTGTAATCTCAGCACTTGGGAGGCTGAGACTGGAGGTTTGAAGCCAGCCTCAGCTACTTAGTAAGGCTCCCAGCAACTTAGTGAGACCCTGTTTCCAAATAAAGTATAAAAAATAGGTCTGGGAGTATAGCCCAGAGGTAGAAAAGCCCCTGGGTTCCACCGTCAGTACCAACACACACACACACACACACACACACACACACACACACACACACACACACACACACACACGAGGATTGCGGTTCGTGGATAGGCTCAGCTACTTAGTGAGACGCTTTGAAACTCCATAAGACCGTTTCAAAACAAAGAATAAAATAATAGGGCTGGGGATGTAGCTCAAAGGTAGCCTGGGTTCCATCCACAGTATCACAAAACAAACAAACAAACAAAGCCTCTTGTTTTCTTTTTTCTTTTCTTTTTGTGGTGCTGGGGATTGAACCAGGAGCATTCTTCTTCCAAGTTACACCCCCAGCCCTATTCTTTATTTTGACAGGGTCTCATTAAATTGGGGAGGACATGACAAGTACCTCTGAGGCTGGCCGCGAACCTGAGATCCTCCTGTCTCAGCCTCCCAAGTACTGGGATCACACGCTTGTGTCACCTTGCCCGGCCATTTCATGTATTTCTTACAACAATTCTTTGAGATAGTTAGAATTAACTCCATTACACATGAAGATATAAAAGTCTAACAGTGAACATGTAGCTTGCCCAAGTTTATGCAGCAAATAGAAAAATTAAACATTTAGCTAGAGTTCAGGGACTCCACAATTCTTGGCAATAATTTTTTTTACTTCACTGGAAGGTCACCTAATCACTTATACTTTAGAAAAGGAAATCTAATAGAATGTAAGTAACAAGGAAGCATTTTTCTACCAAACCTTAAGAAACCTGGCTTTCTGCTATTATATAATGTAAATAAATTAGCAACACTTACCATATCTGTAGTTTGATCTTCTTTCCTTGTAATTCAACTGTTTTGATCTTAAAATCTATTCCTGTAACATAGAAAAAAAAAGTAAATTGTAATTGTGGCTTTGTGTTTACTATAATAAAATTTACTAAAGTAAAAATGCTTCTATTTGGACTGGGAATATAACTCCGTGATAGAGCACATGCTTAATACGTGCAAGGTCCCAAGTTTGATTCCTAGCACCATCAAAGAAAGAAAAAGAAAATGTATACTTTTTAAACTTGTTTGTTTGGTTCTGGATATTCACTAAGCATGCAAATCTGAGCAAAGCTGTCATAATTTCATTTCGAAGGGTAGGTGTTGGGGATTGACCCCTGGGACATTCTACCTCTGAGCTACACCCTAAGTCATTTAGTTAGACTTTTATTTAAAAGAGGGTCTTGCTAAATTGTTGAGGCCGCCCTTGAACCTGCAATTCTCTATCAGCCTCCCAAGTACTGAGATTACAAGGCTGTGCCCACAGCATCTGATATCCACAATTTTAAAACTGAGTAATATAAAATTCAGGATGAGAAATAACCACATTGAAAGAGCAATTTTTATAAGTTAGGAAATAATAAAGCAAAAATTTTAAACAGCTAATAGTTGAAATTTAACATTTCCTCTCTCTTTTTTGGTGTGAGAGTGAGTGTGTGTGTGTGTGTGCGCGTGCGTGCGCACGCACACAACTTGTGCATGACTGGGGATTGAACCCAGGGTCACTCTACCATTAGAACACACCTCTAAGCCAGGCATGGTGGCGCACGCTTGTAATCCCCACGCTCGGGAGGCTGAGACAAGGAGGATCGCACGGGTTCGAAGCCAGCTTCAGCTACTGAGTGAGGCTCTCAGCAACTTAGCGAGACCCTGTTTCCAAACAAAATATAAAAAAGGTCTGGGAGTATAGCCTGGAGGTAGAAAGCCTCTGGGTTCCACCCCCAGTACCACAAAAAAAAAAAAAAAAAAAAAAGACACACCTCTATCCTATGAGAGAGTCTTGTTTAAGTTACCCAGGCTGGCCCTAAATTTGGCAATCATCCTGTCTCAGCCTCGCATGTACTACCATTCCCTCCTTATCTTTTTTTTTTTTTTTTTTTTTTTTGCAGTACTGGGGACTGCAAATGTAAGATCTTCCTGTCTCAGCCTCCCATGTACCAGAATTACAAGTGCGTGACCACGCCTGGCCTACCAATATTTTAAAAGTAACCTCCTCTAGGTTTTGACAGAGTGAAAAAAGTGTTATTAGAGAAAGAAAAAAAGTGCATTGAAATCAATCCAGATGAAGGCTTGACCTGCAAATTAAACAATATTAGGGCGTTAGAGAGTTCTGGTTCTCATTCTTACCCTTTCTATGAGAACTCTGAAGCCGTTTTTTTTTTTTAAAAAAGGGGTTCTTTTTTTTTTTTTTTTTTTTTGGTCTTTTTTGGAACCGGAGATCGAACCCAGAGCACCATACCTGCATAGCAGGCACTTTGCCACTGAGCTACATCCCGGCCCCTGAAGCTGCTTTTTGACTATATCATCTTAAGGTGAGTGACTGCAAAATAGTCCTCCATTTGCAAGCCACGCCTGTAATCAATCCCAGCACTTGGGAGGCTGAGAGAGGAGGATAGCACAGGTTTGAAGCCAGCCTCAGCTACTTAGTGAGGCTCTCAGCAACTTACTGTGACCCTGTTTCCAAAATAAAGTATAAAATAGGTCTTGGGTATAGAAAAGTATAGAAAAGTCCCTGGGTTCCACCCCCAGTAACCACACACAAAAAAAAAGCCCATTTGCTTTGCAGGCTATAAACTGAATAATAAATAGCTAGCAAAAAGTAAAGTAGGAAAAAGGGTTAGTATCTCTATTCAGAAATCCATACTAAGTAATCTGTAGACAGATTAAGTCATCTAATCCAACCTTCCAGAGAAGACTTAATAAACTGAAACTTACTCCACTAGGAACATCTGCAAATGCTGCATATATCAAACACCCTTTCCAAAAGCTAGGGACATTCCTTTGGGCCAGAAACAAAAAGAAACTGAAAACCAGAGCAGATAAAGAAGCTTTAGTTGCACACAGAATGATAAAGGTAGGAGAGCACAAACAACGCCTGCATTTGTAACAGACCTACTGGGGACACAAGGAGAGGCCTCAAGCCAACAGTGCACAGCCCTGGAATGGAGACCTTTGCCTGAAACCTAGAAAAGAATACAACCTTACCAAGAATCAACCTAACAACCAAGCTCTGCTCATGAGCAATGGAAGAACAATCAGAAGAAGGTTTCTGGTACAGGTTCCTGCTTCATTCAGCTTTGAGTATTCCTATTTACATAAAAATGGGCCTGGACTATGAAGAGCAAATGTAATATCTGCCTGTCTAAAGGTACAAATCGCTGGGCTTGGTGGCGCACTCCTATAATCCCAAAGCTTGGGAGGCTGAGACAGGAAGATCACACAGGTTCAAAGCCAGCCTCAGCTAGTGAGGCTCTCAGCAACTTAGTGAGACCGTTTCCAAATTTAAAAAAAAAAAAAAAAAAAAAAAAAAAAGGGACAAGGGGTATAGGCTGGAGGTACAGTGCCTCTGGGTTCTATCCCCAGTACCACACACACACCCCAAAAAAGGGCTAGAGGTGTATATTCCTAGTTTCGATCCCTATTACCCTCCCCCAGGAAAAAGTTCAGAGAAACAAACTAAGTCACATTAGGATCAAAAACGAACAACTCTCAATATCATCTTAATATTAACACTAGATTCTGGGAGACAAAAAGACAATGGTGCATGTGCGTGCGTGCGTGCGTGTGTGTGTAAGCGCGCGCGCTAGGTACTGGACCCTAGGGCATTCTACCTCCAATCTATACCCCAGTTGCTGAGGCTGACCTTGAACCTCTGATACTCCTGTCTCAGTCTCCCAAGCACTGGGATTTTAGGCATATCCATCACAACCAGCTAAGACAATATCTTCTTGTGTAGTACTAAAAACTTAACCCAGAGGCTTTCTACCTCTGAGCTATATCCCTAGTCCTATTTTATGGTTTGCTTTTTGTGGTAGTGGGGATTGAACTCAGGGGCATTCTACCTCCAGCTACATCCCAACCCAATTTTATTTTTTATTCTGAAACAGTCTCATGAAATTGCTGAGGCTTGCTTTGAACCTGCAATCCTGTCTCGGCCTCCCAAGTATGCCACACCTGGCAGCGATGTCTGTTTTCAAAAAGTATTTTCAACCAATAACTAGCCAATACAAAAGAATGACATTTTCAGACATGAAAATCTCCACATATTTAGCTCCCATGAGTTAGGGTTCAAAAGATAATTCCTCCAAAGCTAGGTGTGGTAGCACACACTTGTAATCCTTGGGAGGCTGAGACAGGAGGATGGCAGTTCGCCGCCAGCCTCAGCTACTTGGTGAGGCCCTCCACAACTTAGTGAGACCCTGTTTCAAAATAAAGAATGAAAAATAGCCCGGAGGTAGAATGCCCCTGGGCTCAATCCCCAATACAGAAAAAAAAACAAACAAATAAAAAAAAATTCCCCCCAAAAGTATGGTACATGCAGAGCTGAATGAAGACTCAAAATAGCAATCTAACCTTCTTCCCTTGTTTCTCAGCCCAAATGCATGGAAGAACACTCTATGAAGTTCCTTTAGGGGACTGAAGGCAGTTCTTTGATTTATTTTTATTTTTATTTTTGGTGGTACTGGGGTGGAACCCAGGGGCCTTCTACCTCCGGGCTATACTCCCAGACCTATTTTATATTTTATTTGGAAACAGGGTCTCGCTAAATTGCTGAGAGCCTCACTTCGAACCTGTGCAATCCTCCGGTCTCAGCCTCCCAAGTGCGGGGACTACAAGCGTGCACCACCAAGCCTGGCTCCAGTTCTTCTTTCAAAAGAAAAGAAGCAGCCCAGCCTGCTGACATACACTTGAAATTCCAGTATTTGGGAGGCTGAGCCAGGAGGATCACAGGTTCACGGCCAGACTCAGCTACTTAGTGAGACCCTGTTTCAAAAATAAAGAATAAAAAATAGGGCTGGGGATGTAGCTGGGAGGTAGAATGCCCCTGGGTTCAATCTCCAATATTGTGTTAAAAAAAAAAAAAAAAAAAAGCCAGGCGTGGCGGCACATGCTCGTAATCCCTGAGTTTGGGTGGCAAAGACAGGAGGATAGTGCAGGTTCAAGGCCAGCCGCGCTGGCTTAAGAGACCCTATTTCCAAATAAAAAAAAGTATAAAAAATGGGTCTGGGAGTGTAGCCCGAGGTAGAAGGGCTTCCAGGAACCCCAGTACCACCACCACACACACACACACACACACACACACACACACACACACACACAATAAAAGAAATGAAGTAATCCCCATACTTGGAAGGCTGAGACAGGAAGACCAAGGTTCAAGAAGAGTGTCACCAAGTAATGATATATATATATATATATATATATATATATTTTTTTTTTTTTGGTGGTACTGGGGTTTCTGGGCTACACTCCCAGACCTATTTTTTATATTTTTATTTGGAAACAGGGTCTCTTAAGTCAGCGCGGCTGGCTTCGAACCTGCGCGATCCTGTCTCCGCCTCCCAAGCGCGGGGATTACAAGCGTGCACAGGCAGTAATGATACTCTTAATTAATCTCGTGAGACCCTGTATCACTGTAAAAATAATACAGGGCTGGGGGTGCAGCTTGGAGGTAGAATGCCCCTGGGTTCAATCCCAGTACTCCTCCCCCCAAAAAGCAATTGTCTTCTACCCTCTCCAATATAATCTCACCAAGTAACCAGGAAAACAGACCAGACTAAATAAACATCTCTACCCTAGACACACTTTTCATCTATATTTACTAGGGCAGCTCCCATATATGATCAAAGAGATTTAATATGCACAGTAGACTGCCTTTGTAGTGCAGTTCCATCCCTTGATTTACCACCACCTGGTCCAGAAAGGAACCCTGTGCCAAGCTATTTGTTTACCAAATGCATCCATTTAGCCTAAAATTCATTTCCTACCCCTCTAAAATTACCTACAGCCCTCCCCAACTTCCCTCTTCTTTAAGCTTAAACCATGTTGAAACAGGATAGAGAAAATAGAAATAACTAAAATAAAACAGAAAGGAGCTGAGCGTGGTAGGTGCAGAGCCTATAATCCGAATACTTGGGAGGCTAAGACAGGAGGACTGTAGGTTCAAGGCCAGCCTAAGCAATTTGAAGAGACCTTCAGCAACTTGCAGAGATTCTCAGTAACCCAGTGAAACCCTGTTTCAAAGCCAAAAAAAAGACGGGGGCTGGGCTGTAGCTCAGAGGCAGGATGCCCAAGTTCAACTTTAAGTACCACCAAAAAAAAAAACAAAAACAAACAAACAAAAAAAAAACACACACACACACAGAGATCTAGGAAAAAGTAACTTTAATATGAGAGCCTTGTGCTAAAGTTCCTCATTCCCCAAGCCAACTGCCACACTCCCTGGTTTCTGGGAAATTTAGATGCCTTTACTCAATCACTACTTTTTTTTTTGGCGGGTCTGGGGATGGAACCCAAGGGCATTTGACCTCCGAGCTACACGCCCTGCCCTACTTTTTAGTCTTTATTTTGAAAAAGGGTCTCACTGAGTTGCAGAGGGCCTCACTAAGTAGCTGAGGCTGTCCGCGAACCGAGATCCTCAAGGCTGGGATTACAAAGAGTGCCACCACGCCTGGTACTCATTCACTTATGATAATTACCTTGAGCATTGTTTAATATCCCACCAGAACCGTGTGTGTGTGTGTGTGTGTGTGTGTGTGTGTGTTACTGGGGGTGGAACCCAGGGGCTTTTGTACCTCTGGGCTATAATCCCAGAGCTATTTTATATTTTACTTGGAAACAGGGTCTCACCAAGTTGCTGAGAGCCTCAGTAAGTAGCTGAGGCTGGCTTCGAACCTGTGCGATCCTCCTGTCTCAGCCTCCCAAGCGCGGGGATTATACAAGTGCGCCACCGCGCCTGGCTCTGACTCCCTCTTCTCAGTCTCCCAAGTATTGGTAACAGGCATGTGCCACCATGCCTGGCTCTTATTTTCTATTTTGAACAGGGTCTCTCTAAGTTACCATGCACTGGCCTCAAACCTGCAATCCATCCGTCTCAATCTACCAAGTACTATAATTACAGGCCCGTGCCATACCTGATTTACTACTATTTGAGAAAACGAAGGAGGAAGTGCCAGTGTCCAAAGGTATAAAAGAGTGTTCAATTCTCAGCTGGGCGTGCGGACACACACCTGTAAGCCCAGTGGTTAGGAAGCTGGGACAGGAGGGTCACAGGCTGCAGGAGAGTCTCAGCAACTCAGTGAGATCCTGCTTCAAAATGAAGAATAAACTAGAGACAGAGATGTAGCTTAGAGAGAGAATGTCCCTGGGCTCAGTCTCTAGAACCACCCCCCCCCCAAAAAAAGTTCTCATCTTAAATAGGGAGACAACATTTTTTCTTTTTTGGCACTAGGCACATTCTACCTGTGAGCTAAGTCTTCAGCTCTCTTTTACTTTCGTTTTTAAACATAGCCTCACACTAAACTGCTGAAGGTGCCCTATGGTTTTCCTGTCTTGGCCTCCCAAGCACTGGAATGTGTGCGACCCAGCGCCTGGCTAGAGAGACTTTCTAAGATGAGGTTCCTCAAAAGTTAGAAGCATTAAGACGAGGGATTCAGAATTGAGTAACAGAAGCAGAAGCAAAAAAACTGTGGGAAAGTTAAGATACTAGCGGGCACGGGCTTTTGCTGCTGCAGCTGCTGCTATCAAAGCCGTGAAGCACTCACTACCTGACTTCTGAAAATATGTACCTATTACGTGAACCGAAAATTAAGTTAACAAGTATGTTTACAAATACGGTCGCTCCACCAGGGGCATTCTACCTCTGAGCTACAACCCCAGTCCAAATTTTTTATTTTTATTTTGAAACAGAATCTCGCTAGGTTGAGTCTCACTACTTGTTGAGGCTGGTCTTGAATATGCCATCCTCCAGCCTCAGCCTCCCAAGTACTGGGATTACAGGTCATGGTCATCAAGCCCCGGGGTCTTTCTGCCATTTAAGCTCCTTAACTAGATCACCATGTCTATGACTAAAAGTACTTATATTTCTTAGTACCCAAAGCTGTCTCTCCAGTCATTCCTACAGTCTTCCACCTATAGTCACAAGCAGCTCTGACCTGTTTTTCCCAAATCAACACCATTGTGTACTTTCCACACCTCCATATTCCCACATTCCTACCTAAGTACAGGAAAATGTATGACAGAGCAGAAAAGCTAGTAGGAATGAGGGTGAAATCAATTAATAGTTCAGGTCCAAGCCGAGCGTGGCGGCGCACGCTTGTAATCCCAGCATTCGGGAGGCTGAGACCGGAGGATCGAGGTTCACAGCCAGCCTCAGCTACTTAGTGAGGCCCTCTGCAACTCAGTGAGACCCTGTTTCAAAATAAAGAATAAAAAAATAGGGCAGGGGGTGTAGCTCAGAGGTCGAATGCCCCTGGGTTCCATCCCCAGACCCGCAAAAAAAAAACACACACACAAAAAAATAGCTCAGGTGCCAAAAAATATCTAGGAACACGTAACAGCCTTTAAGATTCTGCCAGGAGATTCTCCTGCCATACTATAATTTGCTAAATTACCAGAAAATCATAGAGTTCAATCCAACCAGCGACTCTTTTTCAGGTTTTTGCTCATATAAAAACACCTTTTTTTTTTCTTTTGGTGGTACTGGGGTTCCTAGAAACCCTTCTACCTCTGGGGTACACTCCCAGATACCTACTTTTTATATATTTTTTAAATTTGGAAGCAGGGTCTCTTAAGCCGGCAAGGCTGGCTTCAAACACAGGGATTACAAGGGTGCGCCACCACACCCGGCTGAACTCCCACTTTCTATATATAGATCCCTGGGACTCAGGTAAAAATTTACTGCAGCCAACTCATTTATCCATTTTCAAATGCTCAAGAAAAAGTATCAAGTAAAGGCTGGGTGTGGTGGCGCATGTTTGTAATCCCAGTGCTTGGGAGGCTGAGACAGGAGGATCACACAGGTTCGAAGCCAGCCTCAGCTACTTAGTGAGGCTCTCAACAACTCAGTGAGACCCTGTTTTCAAATAAAGAATAAAATAGGTCTGAGAGTATAGCCCGGAGGTATAAAGCCCCTGAGTTCCACCCCCCCCCCTACACACACACACAAAATCAGGTAACTTGTTACACAAGTACCATCCAGTGGCAAGAGGAGTAACTGCAACCTGTAGCCACTATAAAGAGTTTTTGCAAAGCTCAGCTTCTGATAGCAATCAAAAACACAGCAATTAATGCAGGGAGAAACAACCTACATAATAAATTTCAGATAACCAAAGATTAGCAATTTATAGCTAAATGATCAACATGTACAATTTTGCAGACAAAAACCAGTTTTCCCACACCCAGACAGAAATTAAGAATCTTTACTAGCTGGGCGTGGTGGGGCATGCCTTAATCCCAGCATTTGGGAGGCTGAAACGGGAGGGTCAGGGTTCACAGCCAGACTCAGCTACTTATAGAGGTCCTTTGCAATTCAGTGAGACCCTGTTTCAATAATAAAAAGACTAAAAACTAGGGCTGGGGGTGTAGCTCAGAGGTATAATGCTCCTTGGGTTCTATCCCCAGTACTGAAAAAATAAAATAAAATAAAACACTGGGCTGGGAGTGTGGGGGTGTAGCTCAGAGGGAGAATGCCCCTGGGTTCCATCCCCTGTACTGCCAAAAAAAAAAAAAAAAAAAAAAAAAGAATCCTATGCTGCCAGGCATGGTGTGGCACACACACACTTGTAATCTCATCACTTGGGAGGCTGAGGTAAGGCCTGCCCCTCAATTCCATCCCTAGGTTCCACTAATAAACCAACCAAGCAAAAAAGTGGAAACAGCCTAATGTTCATCAACAGATGAGTGGACAAATTACAGCATATACATACACCATACTATTAGTCACAAAAGGAATGGTGTACTAATATGTACCACACCCACACTATGGAGGGACCTTGAAAATGTGCTAACTGAAAGAAGCCAAACATAAAGTCACATGCTGCAGTCTTTTACTTCTATGAATAACCCAGAATGAGCTTCTACAGCACAGGGGAAAGAACACGGGAAGTAGTTGCTTAACGAGTTGGGATTTCCTTTCGAGATGATGAAATGCGCTGGAACTAGACATAACTGGTGGTTATACAACACTGTGAATTATTCGTTTATAAATGGTCAAGATTACATAATTTTTACTTGAAAGATGAAATTATAAAATAGTATAGGTTAATAGCATATATGGTAAGAATCAGACATCAAATTGAATGATGGTTCTACCATCCATTTATCCTTTGACCTTAGGTAAACTATCTCTATCTTTCTGTTTTACAAAATGAGCATATAAACCCGGTGTGGTGGCACACACCTGTAATCCCAGTACCTGGAAGGCTGAGACTGGAGGGCTGCAGGTTGCAGGTTCCAGGACAGCCTGTGTCGGGGTATTGGAAAATTGCTTTGATATTAATTTACAAAATGTCCCTGAGGCAGGGCGGGGACTGCAGCTATTACAATGGAGAGTTCCTGTCTTTGCCCTTCATTCTAATGATTAACCTATAGTAAAAGCCTTAGAGTCAATTAAAGCCTTTAGCCCTAAAACTATATAGAGGCAAACTCCCCTCTGTGACCTGGCCTGGGTATAGGAAAGGTAAACTCTGTGTATGGCTTCAAAGCACCCTGGCTGATGAGCAAATGATACTGCCCAATATAATAGAGGCAAGGGCCAAGTAGTTCTTGGCCTGTGCACTTAGTAAGTGCACTGTCCGGAGACAAAGAGGCACCACCTGCCTAAGGAATAAGTTATTAGCCCATTGCCTTGGTAATGCTGATAAGAAAGATACCAATACAAAATCTTAATCCAAACCCTTGGGAGGCTGAGACAGGAGGATCGCACAGGTTCGAAGCCAGCCTCAGCTACTGAGTGAGGCTCTCAGCAACTTAGTGAGACCCTGTTTCCAAATAAAGCATAAAATAGGTCTGGGAGTATAGCCCGGAGGTAGAAAGCCCCTGGGTTCCACACCCAGTACACACACTCTACATAAAGGTTGGGGTCCCAAAAAGGGGCCAGAGTTCCATTTTCAGGCTCTCCTGCATGTGTGGGTCAGCATGGTGCTTTTTCCTTTTCTTCTCTATCTTCTACTGATTTTGGAATAAAGACTTGTTTAAAGCCACACTTAAGCTGCCTATTCGTTTTAATTTTTCTATTCAACAAACTTTATTTAGTTAAATAAGAAAAAGAACCCCCACCATTTAAACCGTAACAAGTCTCAGCAAGTAGTGAGGCTTTTTATCAACTTACTGAGACTTGGTTTCAAAATAAGTATAAGGCTGAGGTGTAGCTCATAGGAAAAATGTCCTTGGGTTCAAACCTCCTGTCTCAGCCTTATACTCAAGTACTGAAATTACAAATGTAAACCACCATACCCGGCTTTATTTTTATTTTTTTGTGGCACTGGGGATTGAACCCAGAGGCGTCCTACCTCTGAGCTAAACTTCAGCAATTTAGCAAGACCATGTTTCACATTAAAAAAAAAAAAAAAAAAAAAAAGGGCTACGCCGGGCATGGTGGCGCACGCCTGTAATCCTTGCACTTGAGAGGCAGAGACAAGAGGATCACGCAGGCTCAAAGCCAGCCTTGCTGGCTTAAGAAACCCTGTTTCCAAATAAAATATAAAAATTAGATCTGGGAGTGTAGCCCGGAGGTAGAAGGGTTCCTTCCCTAGTACCACAAAGAAAGGGGGGGGGGGTAAAGGGGTTTAGTTTGAAGGTAGAATGCCCCTGGGTTCAGTCCCCAGTATCACAAAAATAAATAAGCAAATAAAATAAAAAGGGCTGCAGTTATAGATCAGAGGTAGAATGCCCTGAGTTCAATCCCCAGTACAAAAGAGTAACAAATAAAACTTACATTCTCCTTCCTAAGCTCAGAGACTAAGCCAGTTCTAGTAACTATTTGTATGTGATAAATATCCCCTGAGAAATTACCCTCATTCTATGTCTTGACCAACAAATACCTGATTTAAATAAAGAAAATTGAGAGTAGAGACAGGGTAAACAGGAAAGAACATTTTAGGTGCTCAATATTTAATGATCAAAAGATAACTGACCAGAAATGTAAAGGTTTATTCTGGAAATCTCAATTGTCAGTTCTACTCCAGAGATCTGTGTCTATCCTCATTTCGTAGAAGCACATTGTCATGATTACTATTACAAATAAGGAAATGTGAGTCTTCAACTTTGCAAGGTTTTTCCTTGGTTATTCTGGCTATTCTGGGTTCTCTGCTTTCCTTTCCCCTCCTTCCCTATAGGGTGGAGTGGGGTGGGCGTCAGGGATTGAACCCAGGGGATCCTACCTCTCAAGAACTGAGAATAGAGCCGGGCGTGGTGGCACATGTTTGTAATCTCAGCACTTGGGAGGCTGAGACAGGAGGATTGCAATGGTTCAAAGCCAGCCTCAGCTACTTAGTGAGGCTCTCAGCAACCTAGTGAGACTGTTTCCAAATAAATTATAAAACTAGATCTAAGGGTATAACCTGGAGGTAGAAAGCCCCTGGATTCTATCCCCATTACTACAAGAAAGAAAGAAAGAAAGAAAGAAAGAGAGAGAGAAGGAAAGAAAGAAAGAACGAACGAACGAACTGAGATTACAGCTGTGCACCTCTGGTCCAGCTCAGCTCCTCAATCCTTTTTTTTTTTTTTTTTTTGAAACAGGGCCTAGTAGGTTGCTAGCCTGGTCTTGAACCTGCAATCCTCCTGTCTCAGCCTCCCAAGTGTGGTTCACCACACCTGGCTCAGGACTTTTTAAACAGGGTTTTGCTAGCTGGGTATGGTGGCACAGGCTTGTAATCCCAGCATTTGGGAGGCTGAGACAGGAGGATCGTGGTTCTTAGACAGCCTCAGCTACTTAGTGAGGCCCTCTGCAACTCAGTGAGACCGTTTCAAAATAAAGAATAAAAAAATTGGGCTGGGGTAGCACAAAGGTAGAATGCCCTGGGTTCCACCCCCCAGTATAAAAATATATAAATAAATAAATAAATAAATAAATAAATAAATAAATAAAAGTCTTGCTAAATTACCACACTGGCCCTGAACCTGAAGTACTCCTGCCTCAGCCCTCCAACTACTGGGATTGCAGCCATGAGCCAGCTAATTCAGCTTTGTCCATTTTAATTTCTTTTCTCAACAATTTTGCAAGCATTTTTATTTTCCATTATTTGCTGGGAAATTTTATTTACTATTTTCAACGAATTCCCTTTCGGTGCCTTTTTCAGTATCATTATTACATATATTGCCTTTTTCATTTTGCGTTGTTCTTTCCCATGGGATTTTTTTTTTTTTTAATGGTATACTGGGGATTGAACCCGGAGGCCGTCTACCTTTAAGCTTCACCCCCTATCTAATTTTATTTCTTATTTGGAAACAGGGTCTCACTAGGGTGATGAGAGTCTCACTACTTGCTGAGGCTGTCCTTGAACCTGCAATCCTCCAGTCTCAGCCTCCCAAATACTGGGATTACAGACATGTGCCATCATAACTGGCTCCCACCAGATTATACACTGAATTAGTAAGTCCCAGTATCTACCTTGTTTATTGCCTTCTTCTAAAAGTATGTATAACCATGCATAAAACAATTCTTAGCCTCATCATTTAGTTTTTAAATGATTATAAAATACTTTGAAAGTATACTAACTTTCCATCTTTCCTAGGCCCTCAATTCCACAATCATTAGCTTCTAATCCCTCCACACAATTTGTTTAGAGACAAGCAGTTTAAAACCTCATCTCACCATTTACCTTTATCTCACCAGTAGTAATCTAGATATGTGGGTTATGTCAATTTACAATATTAGAAATTTACTTACCACATTAGAAATGAAAACTAACAAAAAATTAAAGTATCTTTTAACTTATTTAAAAATAAACTCTTATAGAGACAGGTTTGTGGCCAGCCTTAGTTAATTAGTGAGGCCCTCCACAACTTAGTGAGACCCTGTTTCAAAATAAAGAATAAAAATAGGGCTGAGAGTGTAGCTCGGAAGTAGAATGCCCGAGGAGTTCCATCCCTACCGCTGCAAAATAAATAAATAAGTAAACAATAAAAGTAAAAACAATAAACTCAAAGACAGGCAAGTTGGAACACACCTGTACTGCAAACAAGAGGACTGCAAATTTGAGAATTGCAAAATCAGAGTTTTGTAGCTCAATGGTAGAACATCTGTCTAGCAAACATTTGTGGTTTGATCCCCAGTACCACAATCAACCAATCAATCAATATCTGCTTATTAACACAAATAACATATTTATGAAAAATAACTATTTTCTGGCCAGGCCTGGTGGCACACACTTGTAATCCCAGCATTTGGGAGTCAAAGACAGGAGGACTGGGGTTCATGGCCAGCCTCAGCTCCTTAGTGAGGTCCTTGCAACTCAGTGAGACACTGTTTCAAAATAAAGACTAAAAGATAGGGCAGGGGATCTAGCAGTGCCACACACACACCAAAAAAATGTATTTGATTTTATTTATTTTGTGGAGGGGGACTAGGGGTGGAACCCAGGGGCCTTCTACCCCCGGGCTATACTCCCAGACCTATTTTTATATTTTATTTGGAAACAGGGTCTCACTAAGTAGCTGAGGCTGGGTTCAAACCTGCGCAATCCTGTCTCAGCCTCCCAAGTGCAGGGATTACAAGTGTGCGCCACCACGCCCAACTTAGCCCTTTTTTTAATTTTTGAAACAGGGCCTCACTAAATTGCTGAGGTTGGCCACAAAGATCCTCCTTTGTCTCAGCCTCCCAAGTATTGGGATAACAGGCATGTACCACTATATCAGGCTTTAAGCTTATTATTCTTTAACAAGCTTTAATTTCCTAACCTTTTTCTTGGGGGGGGGGGGAGAGCTCTGGGGATAGAACTCAGAGGCATTCAATCTCCAAGCTACACAACCTGCCCTATTTTTATTCTTTGAAACAGGGTCTCATTAAGTTGCAGAGGGCCTCACTAAGTAGCTGAGGCTGTCCATGAACAGTGATCCTCAGGTCTCGGCCTCCCAAATGCTAGGATTACAAGTGAGCACCACCATGCCGGGCTTTTGAACTTCTTTAGAGAGCAAAAGCAACTCCTTGCTGGGTGTAGTGGCACATTTGTAATCCCAACATGTGGGAGGCTGAGACAGGAGGATCACGGTTTGTGGACAGTCTCAGCTACTTAGTGAGGCCTTTTGCAACTCAGAGACCCTGTTTCAAAATAAAGAATAAAATAATAGGAGCCGGGTGTGGTGGCTCAAGCTTGTAATCCCAACATTCAAGAGGCAGCTACTTAGTGAGGCCCTCCACAACTCTTTCAAAATAAAGAATAAAAAATAGGGCAGGGGGCCGGGCGTGGTGGCGCACGCTTGTAATCCCCATGCTTGGGAGGCGGAGACAGGAGGATTGCGCAGGTTTGAAGCCAGCCACGCTGATTTAAGAGACCCGGTTTCCAAATAAAAAACTATAAAAATAGGTCTGGGAGTGTAGCCCGGAAGTAGAAGGGTTTTCAAGAACTCCAGTACCACAAAAAAAAAAAAAAAAAAAAAAAAAGGGCAGGGGGCCTGGCATGGTGGTGCACCCTTGTAATCCCTATGCTTGGGAGGCGGAGACAGGAGGAGCTTGGGAGGCAGAGACAGGAGGAGCGTGCAGGTTCGAAGCCAGCCTCGCTGGTTTAAGAGACCCTGTTTCCAAAAATAAAAACGTATAAAATAGGTCTGGGAGTGTAGCCCAGAGGTAGAAGGGTTTCAAGAAACACCAGTACCACCAAAAAAAAAATAAAAATGAAAAAAAAATAGGGCAGGGGATGTAGCTCGGAGGTCGAATGCCCCTGGGCTCCATCCCCAGACCCGAAGGAAGGAAGGAAGGAAGGAAGGAAGGAAGGAAGGAAGGAAGGAAGGACGGACAGACAGACAATAGGGCTGAGGGTGTAGCTCAGAGGTAGAATGCCCCTGGATTCTATCCCCACTATGGGGGGGGGGGTCTCCTCTACTGTATGAAAAATCCAGAACACAAATTCCAAAGGGAAATCTGAAGCCAAGGTCAAGGCTGCTTGCATAACTTCAAGTCTCTAGGAAAACAAATGTTAACTGTACATTCATTATAACTATAATAAACCATGTAAAACTAAGACAGATACAGAAGTACAGTTCTGCTAAGCCAATACTATTATCATTAAAATTAATGTTTTTTAAATGTCTTGCTTTTATCCTCTAGATATGCCCCAAATCTTTTAATTATAAAAAACAAAATCTATAAAATCTTGAACATTACTATCCAGTATTATTTCTGGGACAGAGGATTATCTTCTTCTTCTTTTTAAACCACAGAGCCCAAGATGCAGTTTTCCCGATGCAATTAGTTAGGGGCCTACTGCTACTGATGAGACTACTAGCCTAAGCCATGGCCCTACTGTAGAAATTAAAACAACTTTATAAAATTTCCGAAGCATCTCAATGTTGTTTACAGGGAAAAGAAGCTATATTAGACACTAACATCAACTAAAATTTTAAAATATATGTGTGTATATATATGTATATGAGATTATAAAAAGACTTAAGATGAAACAATTTGAGAACAGGTCTTGAGCTGGGAATGGAGCTCAGTGTACAGCATGTGTACAGCATGTGTACAGCATGTGTACATGGGGCAAGGGGCAGATCTTGCTATGTTGCTCAATCTTCCCTCTTATTCCAGGGCTCTAACACTCCCACCTCAAACCTACCTAAATCACCATCCCTAGCAAGAAGGTCTTAAATTCAAACTGCCACTGCAAAGATGTACACAAGTAGCTCCAAGCTATAGCGCACTGTGTTCTCTCTCTTCAAAAGGAGAAAAATCTGTATGAACTGACATCCTGGGAGGCTGAGAGAGGAGAATCACAGGTTCATGGCAGCCTTAGCAACTGACCAGACCCTGTTTAAAAATTTAAAAAAATGAAAGCTGAGCATGGTGATGAACTTCGGAGGTTGAGATAGGAGGAGAGCAGGTTCGCAACCAGCCTCAGTAACTTAGCAAGGCCCTCTGCAACTTACAAAAATAAAAAATAAAATAGGGCTGGGACTGTAGCTCACAGGTAAACCACCTGTGGGATCAACCCCCAGTATCAAAATCAAAACCTAAACAAAAACCCCACAATAAATAACACATGAAACAACTCTACGCTGCCTTCCTCAGAAGATGCAAGAGATGTCATATTTGCCTGGGGCTTTTTTTTGGGGGGGGGGGGTTGGAGATTTAACTCATGGGCATTCTACCTCCCAGCTACACCCCAGCCCTATTTTTCATTCTTTATTTGAAACAGGGTCTCACTAAATTGCGGAGGGCCTCGCTGAATAGCTGAGGCTGGCCTAGAACTTGCCATCTTCCTGTCTCAGCCTCCCAATACTAGGATTACAAGTGTATACAACCACGCCCAGCTCTGCCTGGTTGTTGGGTTTTGTTTTTATGGGGTTTTTTGGTGTGTGTGTGTGTGTGTGTGTGTGTGGTGCTGGGGATGGAACCCAGGGGCTTTCTACCTATGGGCTACTCTCCCAGACATATTTTGCTTGGAAACAGGGTCTCACTAAATTGCTGGGAGTCTCACTAAGTATCTGAGGCTGGCTTTAAACCTGTACAATCAGCTGCAAGTACTGGAATTACAAGCGTCCGCCACCACACCAGTTTGTCTTCTTGTTTATAGTGAAGCCTCAACTACAATTCTGAGAAGATGACTCTGCAAGACCAGGCCCGAGTGCTGAAGGGAGTTAAGCAATTAAAGTTGAACACGCCCAATCACATACAGAGGCTGGGGAGGAGGCTGAGAATGAGAGAGGTTGAGAGGCGGGCTGAAAAGAGGCTGAGAAAATGGAGGAGGCTGAGAGACTGTGGGAGGCTAAAGGAAGCTGAGAGAGGCGGGCTGTTTTGCTCTATAGGATTAAATTCAACAGGATTGCAACTTGCCTCCTAACGTGATACTCTAATGTATTAGCACTAAAAGATCGTTTCAAAATCTAAAGCTTCTCTGACACCATGATTCTTAAAGGTAAACTTAATAATACACAATTAGGAATTTAAATATTTCTTTGGCAGCCAGGTATGGTGGCTCATGCTTGCTCAGCCACTTAGCAAGGCCCTTCGCAACTCAGTGTGACCCTGTTTCAAAAATAAAAAGACTAAAAAATAGGGCTGGGAGGTGCAATGCCCCTGAGTTCCATCCCCAGTACCTCCCCACACACACACACTAAAACCTTCTTTGGTAATCTAACTAGAAAATTCCAATTTCAATTTATTCTGCACACTGCCTAAACCAATCATCTTCCTAAAACTGAATTTAACCATGTCATACCACTGTTCAAACCTTCAATGGAATTCAAATCCTTAGCATGGATCACCACACCGTGTGGCCTGGCCTATGCCTACATCACATCTGCTTCTACTGGCCTCATTCCAGGCACACCAGCAAGAGAGACCATATTTCAATTCTTTGTACTTAGTAAATTTCTTTACGGATTAAGAACCTTTTTTTGCCCTTGAGGTATTGGGAATGGAACTCAGGGGCATTATACCTCCAAGCTACACCCCCAGCCCTATTTTTTTTTATTCTTTGAGACAGGCTCTCACTGAGTTGCAAAGAACCTCACTAAGTACCTGAGGCTGTCCGTGAACGATGATCCTCCAGTCTCAGCCTCCCAAATGCTGGGATTACAAGTGTGCACCTTCACCTGGCTGTTATAAAAAGGGCAGAGGTACCCGGGCGTGGTGGCGCACACTTGTAATCCCCGCACTTGGGAGGCCGAGACAGGAGGATCACACAGGTTCAAAGCCAGCCTCAGCTACTTAGTGAGGCTCTCAGCAACTTAGTGAGACCCTGTTTCCAAATAAAGTATAAAATAGGTCTGGGAGTGTAGCCCAGAGGTAGAAAACCTCTGGGTTCCACCCCAGTACCACCCAAAAAAAAAAAAAAAAAAAAAGAAGGGGGCAGAGGTAGAATGCCCCCAGGTTCCATTCCAAGTATTATCACAAACAACAACAACTAAAAATAGGGCTGGGTGAGTAGCTCAAAGGTAGGAGGCCTCTAGGTTGGCTCTCAAGTACCCTCCCCTCCAAAGAAACTCTAGTACTATTAGCAGGGTCTGGTGGCACTTGCCTCTAACACCAGTGCTTGTAAAAATGACACAGGAGGACCAGAGGTTCTGGACCACAGCATAGTAACTTGAAGAGACTTTCCAAATAAAACACAAGCCAGGCATGGTGGTGCACGCTTGTAATGCATGGGTTCAATCCCCAGCACAAAGAATAAATAATTAAAAAATAAAGCTGGGCATGGAGGAGCACAAATTCAAAACCAGCCTCAGCACCTTACCAAGACTCTCAGAAACCTAGAAAGACCCTATTTCAAACTAAAAAAAAAAAAAAAAAAAGGCTGGAATGGGAAAAAAAAATGGCTCAGAAGTAGAATGGCCCTGGGTTCAATCCCCAGTACCCCCCCAAAAAAAATTTTAGGTTAAAATATAAAGCGCTGGGTATATAACTCAGAAATAAAATGATCTAGGGTTTAATCCCCAGACCACACAGAAAGAAAAAAAAAGGCCCACTATTTTTCTAAGGGATTCAAATTAAGTTAAGAGCATGGCTATGTTCCCAGAAGTCCATCACAAAGGTTAGGTATAAGCCAGTCTCACTGTGGTGCTATTTATGACTCTGACATTCACATATCTGTGAAACTCTTTTTGAATCCCATTTAATATAGAGAAATTATGTCTTTAAATGTATTATTCAATAAAATGCTTTTGTTTATCTCCCAAACTGGTTCACTCATAGTTCAAAGGCTAACCCCACAACAATCCTGTTACTTGAGAATAAGTAAGTATTAAGCTTTTCTTAACCAAGCACATAATTTGTTTATAATACATTCACCTTAGGCTTCACTTTTCCACTGACAAATCCCAATTTTTTATTTATCCTTTTAAGTATCTGTGTGTGTGTGTGTGTGGTACTGGGGATTGAGCATTCTACCTACAAGCTACACCCCCATCCCTATTTTTTTATTTTCAAACAGGGTCTCAAGGCAGGCATGGCGCACACTTGTAATCCCAGCGCTTAGAGGGCTGAGACAGGGGGATCACACAAATTCGAAGTCAGCCTCAGCTACTTAGTGAGGCCCTCGCAACTTAGGCCCTGTTTCCAAATAAAGTATAAAATAGGTCTGGGAGTATAGCCCGGAGGTAGAAAACCTGTTTCCAAATAAAGTATAAAGGAGGTCTGGGAGTACAGCCTGGAGATAGAAAGCCACTGGGTTCCACCTCTAGTACCACAAAATAAATACATAGATAGATAGACAGACAGACAGACAGACAGACAGACAGACAGACGGGGTTGGGGATGTAGCTAAATAGTAGAGCTCCCCTGGGTTAAATCTCTACTATATAGATCCCTATATTAGCATAACTTCTCAAAATACAATGATATATAATAGAAGAGTTGAAGAATATCTCTGAAGAGCATGACTGAAATGGAGAAAAGATGGGACAAGAGGTTGCTTTTTGTTTTGTGGTTATGGGAATTAAACATAAAGGCCTTTTACTTCTGAGCTACATCCCCAGACCTATTTTTTTTTAAAACAGGGTCTCACTAAATTACCAAGGGCTGGCCTTGAACCTGTAACCCCCCTGTCTCAGCCTCCCAAGTACTGGGATTACAGACATGGGCTACCATGCCAAACTCCTAAATTACTCATCTAGTTGAAGGCACACTATGAAACTTAAAAATCTTATCAGTCTACAGATTCTTCAGTATCTCCTTTAAACTCCTTTTTGACTTTACCACCTCCATAAGCAGTTTTCCCAAGTACGTCTCTTGAGCTGGCCATACAATTTACATTTGTGCTTAATCAGAGTCTCTTATTTATAAATCATCACTCAACAAGCCCTCGTCTCTGTCCATTATAGCTGCTACCATAGAACTGCCTGGGCAACATTGTACTGTTACAAATTCAAACAGATAACCAGTATTTCTCCTACCAGTCATTCCCTTCTTTTGCCCCACCTTAAACATTTTTTTTTTTTTGGTACTGGGGGTGGAACCCAGAGGCTTTCTACCTTCGGGCTATACTCCCAGACCTATTTTATATTTTATTTGGAAACAGGGTCTCACTAAGTTGCTGAGAGCCTCACTCAGTAGCTGAGGCTGGCTTCGAACCCGTGCGATCCTCCTGTCTCAGCCTCCCAAGCGCGGGGATTACAAGCGTGCGCCACCACGCCCGGCTCCCACCTTATACATTATTAAACAACATAATTCTTGAAAAAAACATAATTACCTCTAATATTAATAGCTCAAACAAAATCCTTCACATTTGATATTAAGACTTACTACTTCCCTATTATTGTCCACCTCCAAAAGCAAGCCAACTCAGGGGCATTCTGACTGAGCTACACCCCAAGCCCCATTTTATTATATTTTATTTATTCATTTTGCAGCACTGGGAGTGGAACCCAGGGGCCTTCTACCTCCGAGCTACACCCCTGGTGTCCTATTTTTCAGTCTTTTTTTCTGATTGATTGATTGATTGATTGATTGATTTGCAATACTAGGGATGGAACCCAGGGGCATTGTACCTCCAACTACACCCCCAGCCCTATTTTTTAGTCTTTTTATTTTTGAAACAGGGTCTCACTGAGTTGCAAAGGGCCTCACTCAGTAGCTGAGGCTGTCTGCAAATCGCGATCCTCCTGTCTCCACCTCCCGAATGCTGGAATTACAAGCCTGTGCCACCATGTCCAGCTCCCATTTTATTTTTAAACAGGTCTCAGTAAATTATGGAGAACTTCGCTAATTTGCTGAGGCTGGCCACAAACCTGCAATCCTCTTGTTTTAGCTTCCTAAGTACTGGGAATACAGGCATTCGCTATCACACTCAGCACATCCCCACGTCTAAAACTGAAACCTAAAGCCAGGCAGGGCGACACCCATGCCTATAATCCTAGTACTTGGGAGACTGAAACAGGAGGATCACAGAGGTTAGAGGGCAGTCTAAGCAAGTACTGAGACTCTTCGTCAACCCAGCAAGACCCTGTTTCCAAATAAAATAAATAGCCGGGTGTGGTAGCGCATGCTAGTATTTAGGAGGCTGAGACAAGAGGATTGCAGGTTTGCAGCCAGACTCAACTACTTAGTAATGCCCTTGCAACTTACAGAGACCCTGTTTCAAAATAATTTTAAAAAGGGCTGGAGGTGTAGCTCTGAGGTAGAATACCCCTGGGTTCAATCCCCAGTACTGCAATAAATAAAATAAAATAAATATAAATAAATGAAAAAAAAAAACAGGCTGAGGGTGTAGCTCAGAGGTAGAATGCACCTGGATTCAATCGCTAGTATCACAATACATAAATAAAACTGATGAGCAGCACTACCTTCCTGCTTTTCTCTTTTTTTTTTTTCTTTTTGAACACAACAATGAAATTCTCAGAATAAAAAACATGGACATGAACACATGAACAAAGCTGGCTCCGGATTATTTTCTGAGCTGGAGATGGAATCCAAGATGAGTTTTACCTCTGAGCTTCACCCCCAGCCCTATTTTATTTCTAATTTTGAAACAATCTTATTAAGTGGCTGATGGCTTTACCAAATTGCTGAGGCTGGCCTCACATCTGTGATACTCCTGTTTTAGCCTCCCAAGTACTGGGATTAAAGGTATGAGCCACTACATCTCGCTTCAGTCAGCTCTGAATTCTAATCAAAACTCCTTCACTAGCTGGGTGTGGTGATGCACACCTGTAGTGGTGAACGCCTTAAACTTCAGCCCCAAGTACCACCAAAAAAATAAAAGCTTCTTTCACTAACTATATGACCTTTAGAAGTTGCTTTGCCTCTCTGAAAATTCACAGTAGGATTCATTCCAGCATTAACTTTCTTTCATTCTAACATTCCAAAGACATCCTGTAGATAATGCACAACAAAAAGACAAACTGCCCTCAATAACTAAGAACTATTTATCCTCTTGACTCACTGATCACAGGTTAATAGTGGCCATCACCTGGAACCAAAGGAACTGTGATCAAATATTCTTAGGTATTACTGGGTCAAATGTTAAACAAGTCTGTGGTTTTAAACCAGGTGTGGTGGCACATGATTGTAATCCCATGTAATTCTAGCAATTGGGAGGCTGAATCAGTTTGAGGACAGCCTCAGCTACTTAGTGAGGCCCTCTGCAACTCAGTGAGACCCTGTTTCAACATAAGGAATAAAAAATAAGGTTGGAGCCGGGCGTGGTGGCGCACACTTGTAATCCCAGCATTCGGGAGGCTGATGCTGGAGGATCGCGGTTCACAGACAGCCTCAGCTACTTAGTGAGGCCCTCCGTAACTGAGACCCTGTTTCAAAATAAAGAATAAAAAATAGGGCTGGGGGTGTTAACTCAGAGGTAGAATGCCCCTGGGTTCCATCCCCCGTAGCAACACATACACACACACAAAAAGTATTTTAGAGGTAGGAGTTTCATGGGATCAAAAGCAGAGCCTTCTAAGTACTGTGTGCATCCGTCATCTATACCCCTCACTATGAATTACCTCATGGTGTGAGACTACACTGCACCAATAAAAGTGTTTTTTGGGTTTTTTTTTTGCAGGTCTGGGGATAGAACCCAGGGGCATTCGACCTCCAAGCTACACCCCCTGCCCTATTTTTTATTCTTTATTTTGAAACAGGGTCTAAGTTGCAGAGGGCCTCACTAAGTAGCTGAGGCTGTCTGCAAACTGCGATCCTCTGGTCTCAGCCTCCCAAATACTGGGATTACAAGCGTGCACCACCACCACCCCCCCCCCCCGGCTAAAAGTTTTTTTTTTAAAGCATATAACGCTCAAAACATCTACCCCGCAAACACACACACACACACACACACACACACACACACACTAAAAGCCCAGGGCCTTGCACATGCTAGGCACACATTCTACAACCAACTATACCCCAATCCCAGGTTAACTTTTTTTTTTGGTGGTGGTACTGGAGATGGAACAAAGGGGCCTTCCGCCTCCAGGATACAGTCCCAACCCCATTTTATTTTTTATTTTGGAAAAATGGTCTCGCTAAATTGCCAACTGCCTGATATTGGCTTCAAACCTGTGATCCTCCTGCTCCCAAGTAGGATTATAAGCATACACCACTACGTCAAGCTTTAGTTTAACCTTTTTTTTTTTTTTTTTTTTTTTTTTTTTTGCGGGTCTGGGGATGGAACCCAGGGGCATTTGACCTCCCAGCTACAGCCCCTGCCCTATTTTTATTCTTTATTTTTTGAAACAGGGTCTCACTAAGTTACGGAGGGCCTCACTAAGTAGCTGAGGCTGTCTGCGAACCCCGATCCTCCAGTCTCAGCCTCCTGAAGGCTGGGATTACAAGCGTGCACCACCACGCCCCACTTAGTTTAACCCTTTTTTTTTTTTTTGGTGGTACTGGGGTTCCTGGAAGCCCGTCTATCTGTAGGCTACACTCCCAGACCTATATTTTTTAATGTTTTTTTTTTTTTTAATCTGGAAACAGGGTCTCAAGCCAGCAAGGCTGGCTTTGAACCTGCGCGATCCTCCTGTTTCAACCTCCCAAGCGCAGGGATTACAAGTGCGCGGTACCACGCCCGACTAGTTCAACTTTTTTTTTTTTTTTTTTTGCGGGTCTAGGGATGGAACCCAGGGTCATTCGACCTCCAAGCCATACCCCCTGCCCTGTTCTTTTTTTATTCTTTATTTTGAAACCGGGTCTCACTGAGTTGCACAGGGCCTCACTAAGTAGCTGAGGCTGTCCGCGAACCACGATCCTCTGATCGCGAACCACGATCCTCTGATCTCAGCCTCCCGGAATGCTGGGATTACAAGCGTGCGCCACCACACCCGGCTTAGTTTAACCATTTTTTTTTTTTTTTGATAGTACTAGGGGTGGAACCCAGAGGCTTTCTACCTCCAGGCTATACTCCCAGACCTTTTTTATATTTTATTTGGAAACAGGGTCTCACTAAGTTGCTGAGAGCCTCACTAAGTAGCTGAGGCTGGCTTCGAACCCATGCAATCCTCCTGTCTCAGCCTCCCAAGCACGGGGATTACAAGCGTGCACCACCACGCCCGGCTTTAGTTTAACCATTTTTAATAAACAGTCCAATAATGGTAAGTACAATCCATCTCCATCTTTAGGTTCAGCATCAGCAAATACTACATTAGCAAATTACCCATCCATGAATTCAACTAACTACAAATGAAAAAAATTTGGAAGGAACCTGCATGGTGGTACATGCTTGTAATCCCATTATTTGGGAGGCTGAGACAAGAGTTTAGCGGTCCACAGACAGCCTCAGCTACTTAGTGAGGCCCTTTGCAACTCAGTGAGATCCTGTTTCAAAATAAAGAATAAAAAATAGGGCTGAGGATGTAGCTTGGATGTAGAATGCCCCAAGTTTCCATCCCCCTGCAAGAAAGAAAAAACAAAAAAACATCTGGGGGTGAAATTGTTTCTGTACTTAACATGTATAGTTTTTCTAGTCATTATTACTCAAACAACACAATATAACAACTATTTAACACAAAGTAACCTAAGGAGCTGGGTGTGATAACACACTTTTCTTTTTTTTGGTGGTACTGGGGTGGAACCCAGGGGCTTTCTACCTCTGGGCTATACTCCCAGACCTATTTTATACTTTATTTGGAAACAGGGTCTCACTAAGTTGCTGAGAGCCTCACTAAATAGCTGGGGCTGGCTTCGAACCTGAGCGATCCTCCTATCTCAGCCTCCCAAGCGCTGGGATTACAAGCGCGTGCGCCACCACACCCAGCTATGGCACAGAACTTTAATCCCAGTACTTGGGAAGCTAAAACAGGAGGACTGAGGTTCATGGACAGACCTTGGCTACTTAGAAAGGCCTTCTGCAACTTAAAGAGGCCTTATCTCAAAATAAAGAATAAGAAATCAGGCTGGAAGTGTAGCTTGGAGATACAATGTCCTTGGATCCCATCCCCAGTACTAAAAAAAAAAAAAAAAAGTAATTTAAGGGCTTAGGTTGTAAGGTCCTGGGTTCAATCCCCAACACTGCAAAAAATAAAAATAAAAAATAAAGTAATCTGTAATCTAAAGATTAAAGTACCTGGGAGTCTGGTAAAGGTGGTACAACACCTGTAATCCTGGCTATTCAGGAGCACTAAAGCAGAGGATAACAAGTTTCAGGGTATTCTCAAAACAGCAATTTAGACCATCTCAAGAAAAAAAAAGGAGAAAAAAAGGAAAAGAAAATCACAGAAAGAGCTAAGGATGCTGCTCAGTGGAGGAGCACTTAAGTTCAATCCCCAGTAGCATAAATAAATAAATGAATAAATGAATAAAATATATGGAAGGATTGCATAGGTTATATGCAAATACTATATACCATCTGATAAAAGATACTTATCTGCAGATTGTGGTGATGGGGTTATAATGAAACCAACTAAGATGCAGGAAAAGGGTATATTTCATAATTGTGCAATAGATTTCCAGTATTTTTTTTTTTTTTTTGCGGTATTGGAGATGGGAGGGAACTCAGGAGCATTCCACCTCCGAACTATACCCCTAGCCTTATTTTTTTTATTCTTTATTTTGAAATAGGTTCCCACTAGCCGGGCGTGGTGGCACACACTTGTAATCCCAGTGCTTGGGAGGCCGAGACAGGAACATCACACAGGTTTGAAGCCAGCCTCAGCTACTTAGTGAGGCTCTCAGCAACTTAGTGAGACCCTGTTTCCAAATAAAGTATGAAATAGGTCTGGGAGTACAGTCGAGAGGTAGAAAGCCCCTGGGTTCCACCCTCAGTACCATAATAATAATAATAATAATAATAATAATAATAAGAAGAAGAAGAAGAAGAAGAAGAAGAAGAAGAAGAAGAAATAGGTTCTCACTGAGTTGCACAGGGCCTCACTAAGTAGCTGAGGCTGTCTGTGGACCGCTATACTCTTGTCTCAGCCTCCCAAGTGCTGGAATTACAAGTGTGCACCACCACGCCCAGCTATCCAGAACTTTTTCATCCTGTTAAAATTGAAATAGTTTTACACTCAATTAAACAACTTCCTAGCTGGGCGTGGTGGTACACGCTTGTAATCCCTGCCCTTGGGAGGCTGAGACAGGAGGATCGCACAGGTTCAAAGCCAGTCTTAACTACTTAGTGAGGCTCCCAGCAACTTAGTTGAGACCCTGTTTCCAAATAAAATATAAAACAGGTCTGGAAGTATAGCCTGGAGGTAGAAAAGCCCCTGGGTTCCACCCTCAGTACCACACAAAAAAAAAAAAAACAACCAAAAACCTTTCTATTCCCCCAGGCTCAGTCCTTAGTAATCACCATTCTACTTTGTTTTTATAAGTGGGACTTCAAATGCCTAATGTAAGAGGAATCAGTCAGTATTTGTCTTTTTGTGCATTTTAACCGCATTACATTTTTTAGTGAACTTCAGTGGCATTAAATAGTTATATATCATACAATCACCACTATCTCCAGAATGTTTTCATCCTTCCAAACTAAAATTCTGTTCCCATTAACAATAACTCCCCATAATCTCATATTCTAAGCCCGGGAATCACTATTCTACTTTCTCCACCTACTTATGTATTTAAGGTACCTCACACAGTATTTATCCTTTTGTTGTCTGGCTTAATTCACTTCATACAATGTTTTTAATTCATCTGTGTTTTAGTCCTTGTCAGATTTTGTGTGTGTAAATTGAACTCAAGGTCATTCAGCCGCCAAGCTACACCCCATCCCTATTTTTTAAATTTTATTTTATTTTGAAACACGGTTTCACTAAATTGCTGATGCTAGCCTCAAACCTACAATTCTCCTTGTCTCAGCCTCCCAAGTACTGGGATTACAGGCATGCACCACTATACCCAGCAATTTCATTCTTCTTTTTTTTTTTTGGTAGTACTGGGGGTGGAACTCAGAGGCTTTTCTACCTCCAGCTTATACTCCCAGACCTATTTTATATTTTATTTGAAAGCAGGGTCTCACTAAGTTGCTGAGAGCCTCACAAAGTAGCTGAGGCAGATTTAACCTGCGCGATCCTGTCTCAGCTTCCCAAGCATGGGGGATTCCAAGCATGCACCACCACGCCCTGGCAATTTCATTCTTTTTAAAGGCTAAAAAAGAGCCAGGTGTGGTGATGCATGTTTATAATCCCAGTACTTGGGAGGCTGAGACAGGAGGATCCTGCAAGTTTGAAGCCAGCCTCAGCTATTTAGTGAGACTCTCAGCAACTTAGTGAGACCTTGTTTCCAAATAAAATAGAAAATAGGTCTGGGAATGTAGCCCGGAAGTAGAAAGTCCCTGGGTTCCACCCTCAGTACCACACACACACAAAAAGGCCAAATAATATTGTGTCATTGTATATATCACATTAATCTATGAATGGATATCTGGGTTGCTTCCATATTTTAGCTACTTTGAATAAAGCATTTAAGCACCTGTCCAAGTCCCTGCTTCAAACCCTTTGGGTATAACTTAGAAGTAGACTTGTTGTATCACAGTCTTAGTTTTTAGAAGAACTGCCACGCTGGTTTTCACAGTGGATTTACCATTTCACACTCATGAGCAACACAATAATGCTCCAATTTCTCCACATGTTCACTAACACTTGTTTTCTATGGTTTTTGATAGTAACTATTCTACAGGGTATAAAGAAACATCTCAATGTTATTTTGATTTGCACTATACCAATTATTAGTGTTGTTCAGCCTTTTTTCATGCTTATTGACCATTTGTACATATTCTTTGAAGAAAAGTCTGTAGCTTTTAAATCTAAAAAGTACGTGTTTAACTGAGAAAAATTCCTTTAGCACTCTGGCATTCCTGCAGCATACGCTACCACGTGAGTATCACAGTGGAGCCAGACACATTTATTTAATGTGACGAAGGTTTGGCTCGTTTCTCTAAAGAGCAGTTGCCGTACGTTAAATGGACACAGTTGATTGTAATCAACTGGTTCTTAAATGTAGGTTACTGGAATCAACTTACTCTTCCAAAGCTAAGCAAAAAATACTCAGATAATAAAAAAGATGTATTATTAAATCTCTCCCAGGAACAAGAACTTTTATCAATTTAATTTCTTATATCAAGTTCAGAGACTCCATTTCCCAATGGAAAATATCTCCTATAGAAAAAGTAATAAGTTAGGGTAGGGGAGCATGATGGTCCACACCTGCAATCCCAGCTCATGGGAGACTAAGGCAGGAAGATCACAAATTGGAGGACAGCCTTAGCAATTTATAGAGGCCCTCTGCAATGTAGCAAAACTCTGTTTCAAAATAAAAAAGCTGAGCCGGGTGTGGTGGCGCATGCTTGTAATCCCCACCCTTGGGAAGCTGAAACAGGAGGATCCCGCAGGTTCAAAGCCAGCCTCAGCTATTTAGTGAGGTTCTCGGCAACTTAGTTGAGACCCTGTTTCCAAATAAAATATAAGGCCGGGTGCGGTGGCGCACGCTTGTAATCCCAGCATTTGGGAGGCTGAGACAGGGGTATTGCGGTTTGCGGACAGCCTCAGCTACTTAGTGAGGCCCTCCGAAACTCAGTGAAACCCTGTTTCAAAATAAAGAATAAAAAATTGGGCAGGGGGTGTATCTCAGAGGTCAAATGCCTCTGGGTTCCATCTCCAGACCCACAAAAATAAATAAATAAATAAATAAATAAATAAAATATAAAATAGGAAATAAAATATAAAATAGGCCTGGGAGTATAGCCCAAAGGTAGAAAGCCTCTGGGTTCTACCCCCAGTACCACCAAAAAATAAATAAAATAAAATAAAATAAAAAAGCTGGAGGTTGGGAGGCTGAGACAGGAGGATCACAAGTTTATGACCAGCCTCCAGCCTCAGCAACTTAGACTGTTTTAAAATTAAAAAATAGGGCTGAGGAGTAGCTCAGAGGCAGAATGCTTCTGGGTTCAACCCTCAGTACCACAGGAAAGTAGGGGACGGGGTAGGGTGGGGTACTGCAGTAACAGCTCAGAGGTAGTATGCCCCTGGGTTCAATTCCTAGTAAAAAGACAAATAAATAAATGGAGAGGGGTCTAACATCACCAAAAGATAGCACATCCAGTAGAAACAGCGCACTAAAAATTTATGTTTTGGGCATAAGTTCATGTTGCTACCAAATTACTAATGGGTGATACTTTCTTGAGCTCCTACTGCCAAAAGAGTTATGGTTAAATCAACTATAGAAATCTATATATAGCTGGGTGTACTGACACACACTTGTAATACAAGTACTTGGGAGGCTCAGACAGGAAGATCGCAGGTTCGTGGCCAGCCTCAACTACTTCCTGATGCTCTCTGCAACTTAATAGACCCTATTTCTTTTGTTTGTTTGTTTGTTTGTTTTGTTTTGCAGGTCTGGGGATGGAACCCAGGGGCATTCGACCTCCAAGCTACACCCCCTACCCTATTTTTTATTCTTTATTTTGAAACCTGGTCTCAGTAAGTAGCTGAGGCTATTCGCGAACTGCGATCCTCTGGTCTCAGCCTCCTGAATGCTGGGATTACAAGTGTGCGCCACCACGCCTGGTGACCCTATTTCAAAATAAAGAATAAAAAATAGTGCTGGAGGTATAGCTTGAAGGTAGAATGCCCTTGGGTACAATCCCCAGTACCGCAAAAAAAAATTTTTTTAATCTACATATACATTTCATATTTTGGGTGGGTAGGGGGTATTGGAGATTGAACCTAGGGACATTCTAGCTCTGAGCTATACCCCCAGCCCTTTTTTATTTATTTTTGCGGTACTGGGGATAGAACCCAGGAGCATTCTACCTCCTAGCTACACCTCCATCCCTATTTTTTTATTCTTTATTTTGAAACAGGGGTCTCACTGGGTTGCAGAGTGCCTCACTAAGTAGTTAAGGCTGTCTGTGAACTGCAACCCTCCTGTCCCAGCCTCCCAAATGCTGGGATTACAAGTGTGCGCCACAATGCCTGGCTCTTTTTTTTATTTTTTGAAACAGGATTTGCTATGTTGCGGAGGTTCTCGCTAAATTGCTGAGGCTGGCCTTCTAATCCTCCTGTCTTGCCAGGCCCACTTGTAATCCCCGCACTTGGGAGGCGGGAGACAGGAGGATCACGCAGGTTCGAAGCCAGCCGCCTGGCTTAAGAGACCCTGTTTCCAAATAAAAAAGTATAAAAATAGGTCCCGCCCGGAGGTAGAAGGGTTTCCAGGAACCCCAGTACCACCAAAAAATGAATAAATAAATAAATAAATAAATAAATAATCCTCTTGTCTCAGCCTCCCATGTACTGAGACTGCAAGCATACACCACCACGCCCAGCTAAACACCTGTAAGATAATTACATCAAACATTTTGCTAGGCATGGTAGCACAAGCTTGTAATCCCAGCAATTTGGGAAGGTGAGGCAAGGGGATCACAAGTTAGCAGAGCAACTTAGTGAGACCCTGTCTCAAAAAGAGAAGGAGATGGGAATATAGCTCAGTGGTAGAGGGCTCTTTGGTTCCATCCCTAGTACAGGGCGGGGGGGGGGCGGCACAAATAAAACCTTTTTATATTAAAATTATAAACCTCAGAGACCAAAGTGAAATTGCTTAGCAGAACATCAACAAATATTTTGGTGACCATAGTGTGCAAGACATTCAATCCATAAAATAACATGTTCTATTACATTTTAGTAGCAGAAGGTTCATATATTCTATATATAGCTAGTATGTAACATGCTTCTACAATGCGCCTGTTACCATGCTAGGTACTTTACTCTCACTGATCCACAAAATACTAACAACTACCATATGTAGTAGGGGCTACTATTATTAATACTACTTAAAAAACAAACTAAAGCTGGGCGTGGTGGCGCACGCTTGTAATCCCCGAGCTTGGGAGACGGAGACAGGAGGATTGCACAGGTTGGAAGCCAGCCTTGCTGGCTTAAGAGACCCTGTTTCCAAATAAAAAAGTATTAAAAATAGGTCTGGGAGTGTAGCCAGAGGTAAAAGGGCTTCTAGGAACCCCAGTACCACAAAAAAAAAAAAAAAAAAAAAAAAAGAAGCTGGACGTGGTGGTATACACCTGTAATCCCAGTACTTAGGAGGCTGACACAAGAGGATTACAGGCTGGAGAACAGCCTCCTCAGCAAAGTAGTGGGACTCTCAGCTACAAGGATCTTGTTTCAAAAACAAAAAGTAAAATGGGGCTGGGGTAGGGTGGCACACGCTTGTAATCCCAGCATTTGGGAGGCTGAGACAGGAGGATTAAGGTTTGAGGACAGCCTTGGCTACTTAGTGAGGCCCTTTGCAACTCAGTGAGACCCTGTCTCAAAATAAAGAATAAAAAAATCAGGCTGAGGGTGTAGTGTGGAGGTCGAATGCCCCTGGGTTCAATCCCCAGTCCCTCCCTCCCACACACACACAAATGAGGCCAGATGCAGTGGCACACACCTGTAATCTCAGCTACTCAAGAGGATGAGGCAGAAAGATTTCAAGTTCAAGGCCAACCCAGCCAATTTAGCAGGACTCTGTCACTAAATAAAAAATAAAAAGGGCGGAGGATGTAGCTCATTCGAAGAGCACCCCTGGGTTCAGTCCCCAGTACCAGGAAGGCAGGCAGGCATTGAGAGATTAAATAATTTACCAATATCTTACAACTAGTAACCTGTAGAATCAGGATTCCTACCCAACAGGCCTTGATCCAAAATCACCATATGCTTTCCCAAGTAAAAGGACTATACGCAAAGATGCCATTATCTTCCAGAATTGGGTTTTGTTTGTTTGTCCATCTCTTCCATTCCTTTACAAAAATGACTGGAAGAGATGGAGTTACTGCTTGGCTTCCTACTCTCCATTATCACCCTTCTCAAAGGCAAGTTAAGGAACACATTGTAATCTGTAACCCCAGTTTTTTGTTTTGTTTTGTTTTGTTGCAGTACTGGGGACATTCTACCTCTGAGCTACACCCCCAGCCCGATTTTTTATTCTTTATTTTGAAAAAGGGTCTCACTGAGTTGCAAAAGGCCTAAGTATAGCTGAGGCTGTCCAACCACAATCCTCCGATCTCAGCCTTCCGAATGCTGGGATTACTAGCATGAGCCACCACGCCTGGCTAGTCCCAGTATTTCAGAGGCTGAGACAGGAGGATCACAGGTTCAAAGCCAGTCTCAGCAACGTAGTGAAACCCTGTTTCCAAATAAATAAATCGAAGCCGGGCATGGTGGCACACGCTGTAATTCCAGCATTTGGTAGGCTAAGAACCGAGGATCACACTTCGAGGATAGCCTCAGCTACTTAGTGAGGGCCTCCGTAACTTAGTGAGACCATTTCAAAATAAAGAATAAAAAAATAGGGCAGAGGGTGTACCTCGGAGGTCAAATGCCCCTGGGTTCCATCACCAGTACTGAAAAAATAAGTAAATGAAAGGAAGGAAGGAAGGAAGGAAGGAATCGGGCTGGGGCGTGGTGGCTCACGCTTGTAATCCCAGCACTTGGGAGGCTGAGACAGGAGGATCCCACAGGTTCAGCTACCCTCAGCTACTTAGTGAGGCTCTCAGCAACTTAGTGAGACCCTGTTTCCAAATAAAGTATAATATAGGTCTGGGAGTGTAGCCAAGAGGTAGAAAGCCCCTGGGTTCCAACCCTAGTACCACAAAAAAAAAAAAAAAAAAAGAAAAGAAAAAGAAAAAAAAAATCGGGCTGGGAGAATAACTTGGAGGTAGAATGCCTCTGGGTTCAATCCACAGTATCAAAAAAAAAAAAAAAAAAAAAAGACCAACCTCAACAACATAGTGAGACTCTCAGCAAAATAGTGAGACCCTGTTTCAAAAACAAAAATTAAAAAGGGTTGAGAGTGTGGTTAGGAAGTAGAAAGCTACTAGGTCCAATCTCCCAGGACCACACACAAGCACAAGAATGAAATCCTAGCCAAGCATGGTGGCCCACATTTGCAATCTCAGTATCTGGGAGGGGGAGACAGGGAGACTGGAGATTTCTGGACAGCCTCAGCTACTTAGTGAGAACTTGTTTCAAAAGAAGCAATAAAAATAGGGCCAAGGGTGTAGCTTGGAGGTATAAGGCCCCTGGGTTCCATTCCCAGTGACACAAACACACACACACAATGAAATCCTTCCTGAATATTCAAGAAAGGCTAGCCAGCAGCGGTGGTGCACCCTTGTAATCCCAGTATTTGGGAGGCTGAGACAGGAGGATGGTGGTTTGCAGACAGCCTCAGCTGCTTAGTGAAGCCCTTTGCAACTCAGTGAGACCCTGTTTCAAAATAAAATTTAAAAATGGGGGCTGGGGGTGTAGCTCAGAGGTAGAATGCCCCTGGGTTCCATCCTAAGTACAGAAAGAAAGAAAAGAAAAGAAAGAAAGGCTGCATATCCCACCCCTCTGGCCCAATTCCTATCTGTCTTTCAGACTTCATTTTAGATATCATGTTCATGCAAGGTTACTCACACTCCCCACAATTTAGGCTACTCCCCCCTCCTCTCATGCTTACTACTGTAGCATTTTCCACACTGTTACAATTGTCCTTACCAGGATGCTCAAGGGATCTATTGTATCCACTACTTGTCCCCAGTGTCTACAGCAGTGCCTAGCATTAGGTGCGCAGTAAATACTTGCTGTCCAACCTAACTACCTGACCTACCCATCTAGCTACAGCTAAAAGCAAAATAGTAAAAAGGAACTTAGTGCTAAAAAGTGCTAACCCACAAAGCAGAACAAGTTCTGGGTTTCATGAAATGTATGATGGTCCAAGAGAATGGTGAGGTATTCAGGAAATAATGATTACGATGACAACCCCTCTCCTTGCACGGGTACACGCCCAGAAAGTGAGTAAAATACTTAAACAATCAACTGTCCAATTTCAGTATAAACTTATTTCACGAGTTAAGTTGCTGATAAATATGTCATAAGAACTCAAAGCCAACAATTTCAGAAATGCTGTAAATTGGTTGAAATCAGTTTAATTTTGACAATTTCCAGAATTCCAAGACACTGGAGTTGCTTCTCTAGCCTCATTATAAAGTTAGTTACATTTAAAACGGAGGTTTATTGCACTGCCCCAATGCTAGAGCTGTGCACCAAATGACAAAGACAACCAGGTGTTCTTTAAGGAATTTGTGGGGGGGTGGGGGAAGCGGATACACGTACAATTACTTTACAATTAGCATTTGTGCCAGAGTCAACAGGGACTTTCTGAGATCCTTCCCTGTTCTTCAGCTAAACGGGAAACTGAATTAAAAGGTCAATAGTTAGCTCTTACTTTCACACTAAGTAATTCTGAAACATGTGGTGAAAGTACATTACAAGCCCTTAGGGCGATGACTGGCAAAAGACTTTCCTCTAAATTCTAGCGTCTATGGAAACTAAAAGAACTTGACTTCATCCTCTCGAGATGAGGACAGAAACTGATCGTCTTCCTCAGATTACTGCTTCTATGGATGTCTTGAAAAGCACGGTGAGGCACCCCGAGCATGAAGAGCCTCCGATTGTTTGACACATCAACGGATTAGTCAACACGGCCAACTCACTTTTCCCCTCTAATTCGCCTGAATTGTTCTTCACGTAAACCCTCGAGTTTACGTTATGACCATATGGAATCTTATCTTTGCCCCCAAGTATAAAATTCAGGCCTTTACCACATAGCACAGCTTCAATCCCAAACACTAAAATGCGTTCCTGACAAACCCCACACATCTAGCAACTCCGCACAAATATAGGAAAAAAGCCGACCAAGTCGCTTAAACAGGATTCTGGAACGTCGTTAAAGGCTGCATATTTTGTACCAGCAGACTCGGAGCAGAGGGGGAGACTTGAAAGCAGAAGACCGGATGGAACGCGAGGGAAGACCCCGCCCCAGTAAGCTCGATCTCGATTCCAACAGTAACTTGGGTCTGTCGTTTGGAATCGCAATCGCTGAAACAAAGGCGTATATTACGAGAAGCAAGATGTCTGGAGTCAAAGAAACCGGCTTGCAGCTACAGAGACCGTACCCCATCCTCCCACAGGTCTTACCTATGGTGGAAATAAAGGTGGTATTGAAGGCATCATCCGAAAAACGAAAAAGGACGCAGGTCTTCCCCACTCCCGAGTCCCCGATCAGGAGCAGCTTGAAAAGCAGGTCGTACGTCTTCTTCGCCATTGGGAGGAGCGGCTCGGGCTCTCGCCGCCGGCGGCCCCAGGGGATCGGTCCCTCGCACCACGGCCAACTCCTCACCCGGGTGGTTCTGGGGCCGGAGCACCGGGGAAGCCTGGGGGAAAGGAGGACTCGAGAGGACGCGGGCGACCTACGAGCGGCCTCGTCGAGGAAGCCCCGACGCGGGCGGCGTCCGGTGCCTCCGAGGGCGGCGACCCTGGCTCCGCAGCCTCTCCCAGCCGCTCCGCCCGGTTCCGGGGAGTCGGTCGGGACAAAATGGCCTCCCCTCCCCCCTCAGGGCTGCTCGGCCGGGACGCTCCCACGGGCGGGCGAGCGACTTCTGCCGTCCACGGAGCGCGGCGGGCGTGAGGACGGCCTCCTCCGAGCAGAAACTCCCCGCTAGGGCAAAGTGAAGGCGGCGAAGAGCGAGCGCGAGCCGAGGAGCCCAGCTACATAGCCCCAGGAAGCCCAGCCGCCCGGGCCAGAGCCACCTTTTCCCCGTGCCCTCTCACGCCGGCGTGCGCGCGCCCCAGACGCACGCAAGGACGTACGCCCGCCCTTCCCTCGCGCCCTCGCCCTGCGGCCCGCCTCTGCGCACGCGCGCAGGAGGGCGTGGGAGGTGCGCGTGGGCGGGGACGGGCGCGCTCCGCCCCCCTCAGAGGCTGAGCCCAGAGGGGAGGGGGCGGGGCCAAGGAGGGCGAGGCCACGGACGCGCTCCCTGGGGCCTTCTGATTGGGTGCGCGGCGCTGCGAGCACGCCCCGCGGAAGGCGCTGCCTAGAGACTGCGCAGGCGCAGCTCGGCGACTAGCCCCTGCTCCCCTCTCGCGTTCCCGGGGTCGCCCTGCGGAAGGTGCGGGGTATCCTCTGCGCTGGGTTTGTCTGGAATTGTGGAAGTGAGGATCATGGCGCAGTGACGGGCGTGGGTGGTCATGTGTCCCTGCGTAGATATAGCTGATAGACTTGAAAAACTTGACGACCTGGGTCGTTTAGTAGCCTCTTTGGCTAAAACGAGAAGCCTCCTCGAGTGTCCACTCCCTTGGACCCGCAGTGACAGGGGAAACGTTAAGCGCTCCTTCTCGGCTTTCTCGGGAAGCACGAGTTGGGGTTCGGAAGAGCGGGAGTATGGAATGGAAAAACTGGCCACACTGCTCGGATTGGGATGATGTAATCGACCTTCCGGGGCGAGAAGAGAAGGGACCCGGGCTCCGGGAGAACCTCCCTCCTCACCGATGGAAGCTTCTTTGCAGTAATCTACGCAGAGAACCCGCCCCAAGCCTTGCGGTTCATGGGAAATCTGGAGTGCCCGAGAGCTCTGCACGGAGGAGGCTGAGCCCCTCCTTACAAAGTCGTAACCATGGCGTTGAAAAAGATGGTTACGACAACCTCCAACCTCCTCCAACCCAATGCAGCATTGTCCGAGGAGTGCTTTTCCACCAACCCACATTACCAGCTCTTTTTATTTGAGTAGGGGGACAGGAGGTTGAACCCAGAGACATTCTACCTCCAAGCTACATCCCTGGCTTTATTATTATTGCTTTTATTATCATTACTATTTACAAACGGTCTGCGTTGCCGAAAGCCTCCCTAAATTGCTGAGGCTGTCCTCGAACCTGAGATCCACCTGTCTCAACCTCCCAAGTACTGGGATCACAGTTTTGCCCCGCCACGCCCAGCTTCTTTTTATTTGGAAACTGAGTCTCCCTAAATTGACCAGGCTGGTCTTGAACATGCAATCCTCCGACCTCAGCTTCCTGAATCTGGGATTATGGGCATGTCCCTCAGCGCATGGCCTGTCTGTGCATTTTCATTCATCTTATCCTCTTCCTTTCTTCCCATCAATCTTTCTCCTCCCTTTTCTCTCTTTCTGTAGTTGAAATATTAGTGCTTCTGACTTAACCACTGTCAGTGTGCCCCATCACACCAGGCAGAGTAGTTGAACCTGGTGAGCTGGTTTAACCTGAAAGAATAGGAAACCCTAGGACATCAGCAAAGCAACAAACAGGGATTAAAAGACAAGTAAAATATATACTTTTTTTTCACATACAAAATCCCACTATCACCAAATATTTGTGTTATCGATATGTAACTAAAATGAGTCTTTGAGGCAGTTCCAGGCATCATGTTTCAGGGTTCGTGATTTTTTTATTTGTGTGTGTGTGTGTGTGTGTGTGTGTGCGCGCGCGCGCGCGCTGCTGGGGATTGAACCCAGGGGCATTCTACCTCAGAGCCAAACCCCCAGCCTGATTTTTTTATTCTTTAATTTGAAACAGAAGTCCTCACTAATTAGCTGAAGCTGGCCTAGAACCCGGATCCTCCTGTCTCAGCCTCCCCAATGCTGGGATTACAAACATGTGCCACCGCACCCAGTTTAGGGCTCCTGTTCTTTAAAGACTTCTCTTAAACCAGGCATGGGAGGCTGAGACAGGAGCATCACAGTTTGAAGAACAGCCTCAGCAAGTAGTGAGACTCTTTAAACTTAGGTCCTCTTTCAAAATAAAAATAAGATGGGGCAGGACACCACAAAAAAGGGGGGGGGGGAGAAGAAAACTTCCACAACACAGCTTACTCTATGAATTATACAGTTATGAAATAAGAATTAAGAGACTTGGCTAATACTTAGGATTTGCTACCTAGTATTAGCTTAATAAAGTTAATTAAAGTTTTTGCTGGAACGAGGCCTAAGCATCAAGCCACATCTGCCACTGAAGTCAGGAGAAATGACAAAAGCAGATGTAGGTATGGTGGGACACACCTATAAATCCCAGTATTTGGGAGGCTGAGACAGGAGAATCATAGGTTCAAAGCCAGCCTCAGCAATTTAGTGAGACACTCTGCAAATTAGCAAGATCCTGTTTACAAATAAAAAATAAAATAGGGCTGAGGGTTCCATCCCCAGTACCACAAAGAAATAAAATAAATTAAAAAAAATAGCTTTGGGAGCCGTGTGTGGTGGTGCACGTTGAATACCAGTACTTGGGAGGTTGAGATAGGAGATTGTAGGTTCCTGGCCAGCCTCAGCAACTTGTGAGGCCCTCCACAATTTAGTGAAACACTGTTACAAAATAATAAAATATAGCCAGGTGTGGTGGCACACACTTGTAATCCCAGTACTTGGGAGGCTTAGACAATTGGACCACCTGTTAGTGGACAGCCTCAACTACTTATTGAGGCCCTCTGCAACTTAGTGAGACCTTGCTTCAAAATAAAGAATAAGAAAAAATAGGCTGGGGTGTAGCTGGGAGGTAGAACGCCCCTGGGTTCCATCCCAGTACTGGGAAAAAAAAAAGAATAAAATAGGGCTGAGGTACATGTAGCTTGGAGATAGAAAGCCCCTCGGTTCCATTCCCAATACCACACAGAGACACACACAAAATAAAGCTTTGGGGTGTAGCTTGGAGTTAGAATGTCCCTGAATTGAATTTTTATTTTTTTATTTTTTCAGTACTGGGAATGGAACCCAGGGGCATTCTTCCTCCAAGCTACACCACCAACCCTATTTTTTATTCTTTATTTTGAAACAGGGTCTCACTGAGTTGCAAAGGGCCTCACTGAGTAGCTGAGGCTGTCCTCGAACCTCAATCCTCCTGTCTCAGCCTCCTGAATGCTGGGATTACAATTGTGTCCCACGCTCCTGAATTTAATTTTTAGCAACACACACACACACACACACACACACACACACACACTATAAAGAAAAGGAAAAAGAAATGATCAAGGCAAAGCCGGGCGTTGTAGCGCACACTTGTTATCCCAGTACTTGAAAGGCTGAGAGAGGGGGATCACGGTTCGCGGGCAGCCTCAGCTACTTAATGAGGCCCTCCGCAACTTAGTGAGACCCTGTTTCAAAATAAAGAGTAAAGCCGGGCATGGTGGCACACGCTTGTAATCCCCACGCTTGGGAGGCAGAGACAGGAGGATCGCGCAGTTTCGAAGCCAGCCAAGGCTGGCTTAAGAGACCCTGTTTCCAAAAAAATATAAAATAGGCCTGGGAGTGTAGCCCGGAGGTAGAAGGCCCCTCTGGGTTCCACCCCCAGAACCACCAAATTGATTGATTAATTAATTAATTAATTAAGAGTAAAAAATTAGAGCTGGAGGTGTACTGTCGATGTAGAATACCCCTGGGCTCAATACCCAGTTCCGAAAAAGAAAAAGAAAAAAGATCAAGGCAAAGAAGGCCTCTGACTCTTCTAGAAAAATAAAGAATAAGATGAGGATCTACATAGGCCTAAACAATAAAATATTATTTGTAATATTCATAAAAATGGAAACAGTGAAAGAAAATGACAAACTAGGACTAATTTAGGATTTACGCCTCTTTCAAAGTTGCTCTGTAACAAATCTAGTCCACATATTTGTAAAACCGAGAAAGGAAACAGGTATATGTTTATATTTTTAAGACACTATCACCATATATATAGAGAGACAGTATTGTGTGAGTGTGTGTGTATGTGTGTGTGAGTGTGTGTGTGTGTCACAGGGGTTTGAATCCAGGGGCATTCTACCTCACAGCTGGGATTACAGGTATGGGCATCCTGGCTCTGTGTGTGTGTGTGTGTGTCTGTGTGTGTGTGTGTGTGTGTGTGTGTGTGTGTGTGTGTGTTACTAGGGATGTAGGAATGGAACCTAGGGGCATTCTACCTCTGATCTGCACTCCCAACCCTATTGTTTTGCATTTAATTTAAAATAGGAAGCCAGGCGTGGTGGCACATGCTTGTAATCCCAGCATTCGGGAGGTTCGAGGACAGCCTCAGCTACTTAGCGAGGCCCTCTGCAACTCAGTGAGACTCTGTTTCAAAAATAAAGAATAAGGCCGGGCGTGGTGGCGCACGCTTGTAATCCCCGCGCGCTTGGGAGGCAGAGACAGGAGGATCGCGCAGGTTCGAAGCCAGCCGTGTGCGCTGGCTTAGGAGACCCTGTTTCCAAATAAAAATGTAAAAATAGGTCTGGGAGTGTAGCCCGGAGGTAGAAGGGCTTCCAGGAACCCCAGTACCACCAAAAAAAAAAAAAAAAAAAAAGAAGAAGAAGAAGAAAAAAAAAATAGGGCTGGTGTAGCTCAGAGGTAGAATGCCCCTGGTTTCCATCCCCAGTACCTTCCCCCCCACACATACACAAATACATAACATAAATAAAATAGGGCCAGCCGGGCAAGGTGGCACACGCTTGTAATCCCTGCGCTTGGGAGGCTGAGACAGGAGGATCGCACGGGTTTGAAACCAGCCTCAGCTACTTAGTGAGGCTCTCAGCAACCTAGTGAGACCCTGTTTCCAAATAAAATATAAAAAGGTCTGGGTGTATAGCCTGGAGGTAGAAAGCCTCTGGGTTCCACCCCCAGTACCACCAAAAAATAAATAAATTTATTAAATAAAATAAAATAGTGCCTCAGTAAGGTGCTGAAGCTGACTGCAAACCTGGGACCCTCCTGTCTCAGCCTTCCAAATACTGGGGGGAAGGGTGGCGCCACCTCCTGGCTTACTTTTCTTTTTAAAAGCACAGCTGAAAACAAGGCAAAGCTGAGCAGCTTCCCATTCCAGGACCTCCCTCTATGGCTTAAAGGAAATCTCCACCTCAAAAGATAGTGACCCAGGGTCACCTTTAGCAAGAGTCTCCTGCACAATTGCTTAGTCCCTGCATCTCATGTCTGGTCCTTTCATCCCGTCCCCTTCGCTCTTGGTTCTTCGTAAGAGTTTTCCCTTAAGGGCCAGCTCTGCTGCGTCACTGCCTGACTGCCCCTTCAGTCTCTGGAACTTGTCTATTTACTACTGCCTGTTTCCTGTGTTCACACCCACAGACTTCCTTAAGGAAGGTCATTGTTAGTCTGTCCCGGGGCTAAGTACTGATTGCCTAGAGGCTACCACTGTTCTTATCACTAGAGTCTGCCAAAAAAGTGAACATTTGTTTTTTCTTTTGAAAGGGGGTCTGGCAAGCCCGGTGTGGTAGTGCACACTTGTAATCCCAGCATTCCAGAGGCAGAGACTGGAGGATCTCAGTTCACCGACAGCCTCAGCTACTTAGCGAGGCCCTTGCAATTGAGTGAGACCCTGTTTCAAAAACTAAAAAGATTGCCGGGCCTAGCGGTGTACGCTTGTAATCCCAGCGCTTGGGAGGCTGAGACAGGAGGACTGCACAGATTCAAAGCTATCCTCAGCTACTTAGTGAAACCGTCTGGGAGTAAAAACTGGAGGTAGAAAAGACCCTGGGTTCCACCCCCAGTACCACCAACTAGAAAATAGGGCTGGGGGTGTAGTTCGAAGGTAGAATGCCCTGGGTTCCATCGCCAGTACTGCAAAAATAGATAGATAGAGCGCCGGGCATGGTGGCGCACGCTTGTAATCCCTGCACTTGGGAGGCAGAGACAGGAGGATCGCGCAGGTTCAAAGCCAGCCTCAGCTGGCTTAGGAGACCCTGTTTCCAAATAAAAATGTAAAAATAGGTCTGGGAGTGTAGCCCGGAGGTAGAAGGGCTTCCAGAAACCCCAGTGCCACCAAAAAAAAAAAAAAAAAAATAGATAGATAGAGGGTCTGGCTAAGTTGCCCAGGCAGGCTCAGACTCCTGGGCTCCTGCCTCAGGTTCCCAAATAGCTGAGACAACAGGCTGTACCACGATGTGTGCCATGCCACCTTGCCTGACTGCCTGAATACCTTGATTTAGGCCCCCTCCTGTTAGAAAAGTATGGCCCCAAGTGTGGTGGCACACACTTGTAATCCCAGCATTCGGGGAAGCTGAGATCTGACCTGAGGATCACGGTTCACCGACAGCCTCAGCTACTTAGTGAGGCCCTCCACAACTTAGTGAGACCCTGTTTCAAAATAAAGAATAAAATATAGGACAGGGGTGTAGCTCAGAGGTCAACCTGGGTTCCATCCTCAGTACCACAAAAAGAAAAAGTTTGGCCCCAGACTTCCCAGCCCTTTGGATGCCTATGGCATCTCAGTCCTATGGCATCTCAGTCCTATGGCATCTCAGTTCTTTTGGGTTTTTTTTTTTTCCCCACACCTTTTGGTACTAAGGATTCTACCTCTGAGCTATACCCCTGCCCTTTTTATTATTTTTTTTATTTGAAACAGGGTCTCACTAAGTTGCTGAGGGTCTTAAGCAGTTGCTGGATTGCAGCTGGCATTCTACGAGGCTCCGGGCCCTCGCCAGCCTTAGTTTTCTATCCTTCCTTACAAATGCTTCTCTCCAGAAAAGTTTTCTTGCCCACATCTACTTTGTATCTTCCTGATTTCAAGGTTAGTTGAATGTGGTTTTCTCCTTGATAAAAGCAACCTCTCTCCTCAGCCTGCCATCCCTCAGCCTTCAGTTTGTTTAAAAGCCTTCAACATGGCTGTCTTCCACAGTGGTTTGTTGTTGTTGTTGTTGTTTGTGGTTGTGGGGTTCCTGGAAGCCCTTCTACCTCCGGGCCACACTCCCAGACCTATTTTTATATTTTTTGAAACGGGGTCTCTTAAACCAGCGTAGCTGGCTACAAACCCGCGCGATCCTCCTGTCTTCGCCTCCCAAGCGTGCGCCACCACGCCCAGCTGTTTTTTTTTTTTAAACTGGAGATTGAACCTAGGAGCATTCTACTGCTAAGCTATATATGAGGTGTGTGTGTGTGTGTGTGTGTGTGTGTGTGTGTGTGTGTGTGTGTGTGTATGTGTATGTGTATTTTTATGGTGCTGAGGACTGAGCCCAAAGGCATTCTACCTCCAAGCTACACTCCCAGCCCTATTTTGTTTCTTTATTTTGAAACAGAGTCTCTCTAGGTTGATGAAAATCTCTCTAGTTGCTGAAGCTGTCCTGGAACCTGTGATCCTCCTGTCTCAGTGTCCCGAGTACTGGGATTACAGACATGTGCCACCACACCAGGCTTATTTTTTATTATTACTATTATTATTATCATTTGTTTATTTATTGTGCTACTGGGGGATAGAAACCAGGGGCTTTCTACCTCCGGCTACACTCCCAGACCTATTTTATATTTTATTTAGAAACGGGGTCTCACTAGGTTGCTGAGAGCCTAACTAAGTAGCTGAGGCTGGCTTCGAACCTGCGCGATCCTCCTGTCTCAGACTTCCAAGTACTGAGATTACAAGCGTGCGCCACCTCCTGTCTCAGCCTCCCAAATACTGGGATTTACAAGCATGAACCTCAGCTACTTAGTGAGGTAGTGAGGCCCTTTGCAACTCAGTGAGACCTTGTTTCAAAATAAAGAATGAAAAAATAGGGCTGGGGGTGTTGCTTGGAGGTAGAATGCCCCTGGGTTCCACCCCCAGTACTGTAAAAATAAAAAATTTAAAAAATAAGGTGGGAGCCGGGCATGGTGGCCCACCCTTGTAATCCCAGAGCTTGGGAGGCTGAGACAGGAGGATCGCACGGGTTCGAAGCCAGCCTCAGCTACTTAGTGAGGCTCTCAGCAACTTAGTGAGACCCTTTTTCCAAATAAAGTATAAAATAGGTCTGGGAGTATAGCCTGGAGGTAGAAAAGCCCCTGGGTCCCCCTCCCCCAGTACCACCAAAAATAAATAAATAAATAAATAAAATAAGGTGGGGCATGATTTTCCATACCTAAAATCCTAGTGCTTTGGGGACTGATACAGGAGGATCCCAAGTTCCTGGCCAGTCTCAGCAAACTTAGCAAGGCCCTCTGCAACTTAGCTAGACCTTGTTTCAAAGGTCTTTATTTTTCAAAATGAAAAATAAAGTAGGGTCTGGGAGTATAATTCAGAGGTAGAATGCCCCTGGGTTCAATCCCCAGTACCACACATAAATAAATAAAAATTAAAAACTATAACTAAGTAAATAATAAGCTGGGTGCAGTGGTGAACTTCTGTCATCCTAGTACTTGGGAAACTGAGACAGGAGGATCACAAGTTTGAGAACAGCCTCAGCAAGAAGAGACTCTCAGTAACCTAGTGAGTCCATGTTGCAAAAACAAGAAACTGAAGGGATGGGGTGTAGCTCAGAGGTAAAATGTCCCTGGGTTTATTCCCCAGCACTACAAAACTAAATGAATAAGCCAGGTATGGTGTCACACACCTATAATCCCAGTACTTAGGAGGCCAAGACAGAGGCAGGTTAGAGGCCAGCCTCAGCACCTCAGTGAGGCTCTCAGCAACCTGGCAAGATCCTGTGTCAAAACAAAATAATAGCCGGGCGTGGTGGCACACGCTTGTAATCCCTGCGCTTGGGAGGCGGAGACAGGAGGATCGCGCAGGTTCGAAGCCAGACGCGCTGGCTGAAGAGACCCTGTTGTTTTTCTTTCTTTCTTTCTTTTTCTTTTTCTTTCTTTCTTTCTTTTTTTTTTTTTTTTTTTTTTTTTTTTTTTTTTTTTTTTTTTTTTTTTTTTGGTGGTACTGGGGTTCCTGGAAGCCTTTCTACCTCCGGGCAACACTCCCAGACCTATTTTTGCATTTTTTTTTATTTGGAAACAGAGTCTCCTAAGCCAGCACGCACGGCTGGCTTCGAACCTGCGCGATCCTCCTGTCTCTGCCTCCCAAGCGCAGGGATTACAAGCGTGCACCACCACGCCCAGCAAGACCCTGTTTCCAAATTTAAAATGTATAAAAATAGGTCTGGGAGTGTAGCCCGGAGGTAGAAGTGTTTCCAGGAACCCAAGTACCACCACTAGTAATAATAATAATAATAATAATAATAATAATAATAATAAAAGGGGGGAAGCTGAGGGAGGGTCAGTTTGGAGGTAGAATGCCCCTGGCTTCAAACAACGCCAGCACCACCACAAAAATAAAATAATAAATGAATTAAAAGAGCTAGGGATGTAGTTCACAGATAGTGTATCCTGGGTTCCATCTCCAGTAGGAAAACAAGAAATCAAGCAAGCAAGAAAGAAAACCACCAAGAAACAAACCAAGCTTGGTGGCACACCACTTGCAACCCCAGTGCTTGGGAGGCTGAGACAGGAGGATTGTGGTTTGCAGCTAGCCTCAGCTACTTAGTGAGGTCCTTTGCAACTCCGTGAGACTTATTTCAAAATAAAGAATAGAAAATAGTGTGTCGCTTGGAAGTAGAATGCCCTGGGTTCAATCCCCAGTACTGAAAAAAAAAAATGTAAACATAGTGATTCTCCTTCACCATGAAGTGATGCATAGTAAACTATTCAATGGGGCAATGTCAAAAAGGGCTAGAAGAGGCCGGCATGATGGTACACGCTTGTACTCCCAGTACTGGGAGTACTGAGACAATAGGATTGTAGGTTCATGACCAGACTCAGCTACTTAGGCCCTCCACAACCTCGTGAGATCCTGTTTCAAAATCAAGAATAACAAATAGGGCTAGGGGTATAACTTGGAGGTAAAATGCTCCTAGGTTCCATCCCCAGTAACACATACACACACACACACACACACACACACACACACACACACACACACAGAGGCTAACAGGCATCTACTTTCTCAGTCTAGGGAAAACCTGGGACAATTACGATGGCATAAATTTCCTTTACACCTAAATCACCACGTCGCACAACAATAGGTATGCAAATTTTAAAATGTGACAGATTTCTTTGATCACATTTATTTAATCATGGAAACTGAGACCTCACAGAATTTTCTGTTCCTGAAGTTGGGTGCTCAACTCTGAGCTGACAGCTGTCGGCACTTACCCTGCCCTATCTGATTCCAGCTCTTTGGAATAAACACCCAGTTATTTGCAAGCCGCCCCACCTCTTTCCTGGAGCCAGAGAAAGGGCAGAAGCAGAGAGTATCAAAAGCCCTCACACTACATGCCAACTGGTTTAGACACTGCCAAAATAATATCTGCAAGTGCCATCTCTGTTGTCCCGAATGCCCGCTAGAGGAAGCCGGGCCCCGGAGCAGGCTGGACTCTCAGCGTTCCACTATTTTCCCCTGCCTTAGGGTACTGGTGTCCACAGGACGAACCTGCCCAGCGTCCTTGACAGCCAATAAGGGGCTGTTTCTTTGCCTTGTTCCTACCAGTGCCATCCTCCACCCTCACCCACATTCACGCGCAAAAGTTTCTATTGGACCTTTATCAGGCCTTTGGGGATCCAGCGGCAAACCCCTTTGCAGCATGCAGAGCTCTATTCCCTCTATATTCCTTTCCCCAGCACCGCTCCCCATCTTCACAACCCATCTAGGCGGTGGGCACATGAGCTGAGTTCTACCAATCAGAAGCATCAGTAAAAGCCAGGTGCAGTGGTGTGTGCCTGTGGTCCCAGCTACTCAGGAAGCTCAGGCAGGAGGACCCAATCTAGGCAACTAGCAAGACCCTGTCTTAAAAAAAAAAAAAAAAAAAAAAGCCAGGTGTGGTGGCTCATCCTTATAATCTCAGCATTCAGGACTGCAATTTGCGGACAGCCTCAGCTACTTAGTGAGGCCCTCTGCAACTCAGTGAGACACTGTTTCAAAATAAAGAATAAAAAAATAGGGCAGGGGGTATAGCTCGGAGGTCGAATGCCCCTGGGTTTCATCCCCAAACCTGAAGAAAAAAAAAAAAAAACAGGGTGTGGTGGTACACGCTTGTAATACTGGTACTTGGGAGGCTGAGACGGGAGGATCACAGGTTCTCAGACAGCCTCACCTACTTAGTGAGGCCCTCCATAACTTAGTGAAAGCCTGAATAAGAAATAGGGCTGGGCCGGGCGTGGTGGCGCACGCTTGTAATCCCTGCCCTTGGGAGGCTGAGACAGGAGGATCGCACAGGTTCAAAGCCAGCCTCAGCTACTTAGTGAGGCTCTCAGCAACTTAGTGAGACCCTGTTTCCAAATAAAGTATAAAAAATAGGTCTGGGAGTATAGCCTGAAGGTAGAAAGCCTCTGGGTTCCATCCCAGTACCACCAAAAAAAGAAAGAAAAGAAAAGAAATAGGGCTGGGAGTGTAGCTCAGAGGTAGAAGGCATCTGGGTTCAATCCCCAGTACCATAAAAAAAACAAAAAAGAAGAAGCACAAGTTTAAACTCTAGACTCTGAGTCTATTAGCACAAAGAAGCAGACAAAGGGGTAACGTGCTGGGAGGACCGTGGCCTGTGACTATAGCACGCTGTCTCCCGGGCACCCGCACATCCCACAGGGATGGGATCCCAGTCCAGGCTCAGGAACTGGGGGGCAGAAACAGGCCACAAATCCAGTCTGTTAGGCCAAAGAGCGAGGCCATGCTGGACACCAGAGAGACTCTGTTTTTTAACTTGATCAAAGTCATCTAATAAGTGATAACGTTGGGCTAGGATTGCCGACCCTCCTAACTTTGGCCGCTGCTCTCTTCCCTCCTACACGGGGTTCCTGGCAAGGTGCCTCAGAAGATAAAGTGATTTCTGAGAACTCCACGGGAATTCGGGAGACTTGACTTCTTGTTCTGTTTTCCGGGTTCATCACAGTAGCGCTCCCACCCAGAGCCTGTGATAAAGAAGACGCCCTCCTTCCTGCCTGCTTCTGAGGAGGAGGAGGAGAAGCAGTCCTGAGAACAGTTGGCAGCCAGAGTTTTCTAAAAACACCCAGCAACAGCTGTCCTGGCCTTGTCATCTGACTTGCCAGCCCCTGAGTCAGCACCACACCCCTGCCCAACCTCCCCTCCGGCCAGATCTTACTTGCCCTTCCCTGCCGGGCTGAACCAGTCGGGCTAGCCTGGCCACCCGGCCCTGCAGCCGCCTCAGTCAGTGGGCAGCATCTCGCTCCCCGAATCTTAGCTGGGGTTCCCACCCTTCTGCTGCCCCTGTCGCCCAGAGCAGCGGCCTCATGCCTGAAGCTTTAGCTCTGAAGGGAACTCAACGATCAAGTCCTCAGAGACTTGCACAGGGCCCTGGAATCTGGCCCTGTTGGGAAGGATGAGCCGGGCTCCGTCTGTCTGCCAAAGTCTTCCTTCTTTGGGTGTTTCTGGTATTTGCCTTAGGAGCCACAAGACAGAATTAAGTGTAAAGATGCACACACACTCCCCTCCAGTAAAGTAGGATTCTACCCCCAAGCCCAGACCCAGAGAAGAGCAGGTATACAATGGATTTGTGGATTTTTTTGTTGTTGTTTTGTTTTGTTTTGTTTGGTGGTACTGGGGTTCCTGGAAGCCCTTCTACCTCGGGGCTACACTCCCAGACCTATTTTTATATTTTTATTTTGGAAACAGGGTCTCTTAAGCCAGCACGGCTGGCTTCGAACCTGCGGGATCCTCCTGTCTCCGCCTCCCAAGCGCGGGGATTACAAGCGTGCGCCACCACGGCTGGCTTACAATGGAGTTTTACTCAGCCCTAAAGGAGAACAGAATTGCAAGAAAATGAATGGAACTGAAGAACAGCTTGCTAAGTGAGATAAGCTGCATCAGAAAACCATGGGCCCCATGATTTTTCTCTTATGTGGAAGACAGAAAAAGGCACGAAAAGGGGCCTCAGGAAAACAGACAAGGCTGAGATAGGAGGATTGCCATTTCAAGGCCAGCACATGTAACTTAGCAAGGTTCCTCCTCTCCCTTCCTTCCTTCCTTCCTTCCTTCCTTCCATTCTTTCTTTCCGTGTGTGAGAGAGACAGACAGACAGACAGACTTCTAGACAGACACTGGTGATTGAACCAAGGGGCACTCTACCTCTGAGCTACGCCCTATTTTATTTTTATTTGGAAACAGGGCCTCACTAGGTTGGTGAGAGTCCCATTGTTTGCTTAGGCTGTCCTCTCATCTGCGATCCTCCTGCCTCAGCCTCCCAAGTGAATAGGATTACAGGTGAGCACCACCACTCCAGGCTCAGCAAGACCCTGTTTCAAAAAAATAAAATAAAATAAGGCCCAGGATGTAGCTCATAGTAGAATGCCCCCGGGGACATTTTCCAGTACAAGAAAGAAGAAAGGAGGGTAGGGAGACAAAGAAAAGAAAAGAAAACAGGAAAAAGAAAAGTAGACTAGAATGGAATGAAGGAGATGGGAGAGGGTAGGAAAAGGGGAGGAAAGGGGAAGGAAACAGACCAAATAGTGTTATATGCATATATTAATGTATTACTATGAAGCTCACTCTTACATACAATTATATATATATATATATATATATTTTTTTTTTTTTTTGCAGTACTGGGGATGGAACCCAGAGGCATTCTACATTCTACCTCCAAGCTACAGCCCCAGCCCTATTTTTTATTATTTATTTTGAAACAGGGACTCACTGAGTTGTGGAGGGCCTCACTAAGTAGCTGAGACTGTCCTCAAATCGTGATCCTCCTGTCTCAGCCTCCCAAATGCTGGGATTACAAGTGTGCGCCACCATGCCTGGCTTATTTATTTATTTATTTATTTATTTATTTATTTATTTATTTTAGTGGTACTGGGGGGTGGAACTCAGGGGCTTTTTACTCTGGGCTGCACCCGAGCCCTATTTTATAATTTATTTGGAAATAGGGTCTCGCTAAATTGCTGAGAGCTTCACTAATAGCTGAGGCTGGCTTTGAACCTGTATGATCCTCCTGTTTCAGCCTCTCAAGCACTGGGATTACAAGCGTGTGCCACCATGACCAGGTATATTTTATTTTTATTTATTTATTTATTTATTTATTTATTTAATGTGTGTGTGTGTGTGTGTGTGTGTGTGTGTGTGTGTGGTAGTGGGGGTGAAACCCATGGGCTTTCTACCTCCAGGCTATACTCCCAGACCTATTTTGTGTTTTATTTGGAAACAGGGTTTCACTAAATTGCTGAGAGCCTCACTTAGTAGCTGAGGCTAGCTTCGAACCTACCCTACGCGATCCTCCTGTCTCCGCCTCCCAAGCACGGGGGATTACAAGCATGCGCCACCACAGCTGGGCATATTTTATTTTGTAACAGGGTTTCACTAAGTTGCAGAGAGCCTCCCTAAATTGCTGAGGCTGGCCACACAAACTTTTTTTTTTTTTTTTTTGGTACTGGGGATAGAACCTAGGGGCATTCTACCTCCGAGCTACACCCCCACCACTCATTTTTTTATTCTTTTATTTTGAAACAGGATCTCACTGAGCTGCAAAGGGCCTCACTAAGTAGCTGAGGCTGTCCACGAACCATGATCGGGGCCTGTCTCAGCCTCCCAAATGCTACGATTACACATGTGCACCACCACGCTCAGCTGGCCACAAACATTTAACCCTCCTGTCTCAGCCCCTCATGTACTGGGATTACAGGAGTGTGCCATCACACCCAGACAATTTTGACATTTGTAGCATCAACACAAACTCAATATGGTTTGCCCTCTCTTACAATGTCTAGCCAATGAGAGTATCACGCCCCTCTGCCGCACCCATGACTCGGGCCAGTAGAATCAAAATCTAGTTCTGGATGTTTTGGGTTTGAGATAGGATTACTGAGTAAAAATATTGTGTTTTTCTGCTAAATTGGGAGGGTGTAATCTTATAGACACTAGTGGCTGTCCTGCCTTTACTTGGGTAGAGTCTGCCTAAGAATGAAGCCAATACAGAAGAAAGTAGATCTGAGGGCTGGGAAGAAAAGGTTTCTTGGATGACATCATTTGAGCCTCTGGATTTAGCTCTGCCTGAACAACAACCCCTGTAATTTTCGGCTATGTGAGCCAATACATTCTATTCTCTGCTTAAACGACTTTAAGGTGGATTTCTGTCCCTTTCAAAAGAAGTCCTGACTAATAGAGTGTGTATGCTATTGGTTGAGCAATAAAATGCAAAGTCTAATGTGTGTGTGTGTGTGTGTGTGTGTGTGTGTGTGTGTGTTACTGAGAATAAAGCCAGAGGCATTCTACCTCCCAGCTATACTCTTGTTTTCATTTTTTGTTTTGAAACATAGAGTCTCACTAGTTTGCTGAGAATCTTGGTAAATTGCTGAGGCTGGTCTTGAACCTGCAATCTTCCTGCTTTGGCTTCCCAAGTACTAAGGTTATAGGTGTGCACCACCACACATGGATAAAGTATTTTATTTATTTATTTTTTGCAGTACTGAGGATTGAACTCAGGGGCATTCTACCTTTGAGCTATACCCTCAGCCCTATTTTTTATTCTTTATTTTGAAACAGGGTCTCACTAAGTTACAGAGGGCCTCGCTAAGTAGCTGAGGCTGGCTGCGAACCCTCAATCCTCTTGTCTCACCATCCCAAGTACGGGGATTACAAGCATGCGTCACCACACCTGGGCTGCTCGGGAGATAGATATATTTGTAGGAATGTTTATATATTATATATGCATATATTATACGTGTGTATATATTATATATGCATATATTATATATGCATATATAGTATATGTATATTACATATATACATATATTATATATGCATATACGTTTTATATGTATATATTATATATGCATATATATTATATATGTATATATTTGTTAAAATGTTTGTGTATATTACATATATTATATTATATAATATATTTGTAGGAATTTTACTATGATTATATGGTGTACATAACTTTTTTTTTCAGTGCTAGGGATTGAACCCAGGGCCTTGCACATGCTAGGCAAGTATTCTATGCTCTACTACTGAGTTATATCCCCAGCCCTTTATTTTATTTTTGGTTTTTTTTATACTGGGGATTGAACCCAGAGGCATCCTCCCTCCAAGATACACTCCTACCCTGATTTTATTTTATTATTATTATAATTTATTTGTGTGTGTTACTGGGGATAGAACCCAAAGGCATTCTACCTCCAAGCTACACCCGCAGCCCTATTTTTTTATTCTTTCTTTTGAAACAGGGTCTCACCGAGTTGCAAAGGGCCTCACTAAATAGTAGCTGAGGCTGTCCACGAACTGCGATCTTTCTGTCTCAGCCTCCCAAATGCTGGGATCACAAGCATGTGCCACCACACCTGGCCTGATTTTATTTTTTACTTGGAAACAAGATTTCACGCTAAGTTGCCAAGGTTGGCTTTGGTGGTTTTTTTTGTTTTGTTTTGTTTTGTTTTGTTTTGTTTTTGTGGTACTGGAGATGGAACCCAGGGACTTTCTACCTCTGGACTCTACCCCCAGACCTATTTTTTATATTTTATTTTGAAACAGGGTCTCACTAAGTTGCTGAAAGCCTCACTCAGTAGCTGAGGCTGGCTTCGAACCTGTGTAATCCTCCTGTCTCAGCCTCCCAAGCGTGGGTATCACAAGCACATGCCACCACGCCCAGCTGCCAAGGATGGTTTAGAACCTGCCATACTTCTGACTCAGCCTCCCAAGTACTGGGATTGCAAGTGTGTGTCACCACACCTGGCTAAGGTTGTCTGATTTTGGTACTGGAAATTGAATCCAGAGGGACCTTACCTCTAAGCTACAACCCCAGCAGTTTTTTTTTTGTTGTTGTTTGTTTTGTGTGTTTGTTTGTTTGTTTGTTTGTTTGGAAACAGGGTATTACTAGGTTGCTGAGGGCCTCACTAGGTTGCTGAGGCTGTCCTCAAATCTGTAATCCTCTCATCTCAGCTTCTCAGACACTGGAATTATAGAATTATAGATACCACATGTACCACTGTGCCTGACCCTAGCCCCCCCCACCCTTTTTGTGGTACTGGGGTGGAACTCAGGGGATTTTTTTTTTTTTTTTTTTACCTCCAGGCTATACTCCCAGACCTATTTTGTATTTTATTTGGTATTTGGAAACAGGGTCTCCCTAAGTTGTTGAGAGCCTCACTAAGTAGCTGAGGCCAGCTTCGAACCTGTGTAGTCCTCCTGTCTCAGCCTCCCAAGTGCTGGGATTACAAGTATGCGCCACCATGCCTGGAAACCCTATCCCTTTTTTTAAACTTTTTATTTTTTTATTTTTTGTGGTACTGGGGGTGGAACCCAGAGGCTTTCTACCTCCGGGCTATACTCCCAGACCTATTTGATATTTTATTTGGAAACAGGGTCTCACTAAGTTGCTGAGAGCCTCACTAAGTAGCTGCAGCTGGCTTCGAACCTGCGCGATCCTCCTGTCTCAGCCTCCCAAGCGCGGGGATTACAAGCGTGCGCCACCACGCCCGGCTGGGTTGGGATTTTTTATTTTCAATAATTATTCATATATTCTGGATATATAAATACTACATATGTTTGTCTAGTAAGTTTCTTACTAGAAACATGATTTGTAAAGATACTCTCTCTCTCTCTCTCCCTCCCTCCCCCTCTCTTCCTCCCTCTCCCTCTCCCTCTCCCTCTCCCTCTCCCTCTCCCTCTCCCTCTCCCTCTCCCTCTCCCTCTCCCTCTCCCTCTCTTTCTCTGTGGCACTGGAGATTGAACTCAGGTATTCTATCTCCAAGCTACACCCCCAGCCGTCTTTTCTTTTTATTTTTTATTTTATTTTATTTATTTATTTATTTATTTATTTATTTATTTATTTATTTTTGGTGGTACTGGGGTTCCTGGAAGCCCTTCTACCTCCGGGCTACACTCCCAGACCTATTTTTGCATTTTCATTTTGGAAACAGGGTCTCCTAAGCCAGCGCGCGCGGCTGGCTTCGAACCTGTGTGATCCTCCTGTCTCCGCCTCCCAAGCGCGGGGATTACAAGCGTGCGCCACCACGCCCGGCTTTTCTTTTTATTTTGAAACGGGTTCTTGCTAGGTTGCTGAGCATTTCACTATTTGCGGAGGCTATTCTCAAACCTGCAATCCTCCTGTCTCATCCTCCCAAATCCTGGGATTACAAGTGTGCACCACCATACCTGGCTGATTTTCTCTTATTTTGTATGTTGTGTTTTTACATTCTTGATGGTATCCAGAGCAGCAGACAAGTTTTTCATTTTGACAGAGTCCAACTTATCTTTATCTATTTATTTTGTTTTTTTGTGCTTTGGGTGTCATATCTAAGAAACCATTGCCTAATACAAGGAAAAGAAGATTTACTTCTGTGTTTTTTTTTTTTTTTTTTTGTGGTACTGGGGTTCCTGGAAACCCTTCTACCTCCGGGCTACACTCCCAGAACTATTTTTTTTTTATTATTTTTTATTTGGAAACAGGGTCTCTTAAGCCAGTGAGGCTGGCTTTGAACCTACGCAATCCTCCTTTCTCCGCCTCCCAAGTGCGGGGATTACAAGTGTGCGCCACCACGCCCAACGCTTTCTTTCCTTTTTTTTTTTTTTTGGTGGTACTGGGGTTCCTGGAAGCCCTGCTACCTCTGGGCTACACTCCCAGACCTATTTTTACATTTTTATTTGGAAACAGGGTCTCTTAAGCCGGTGCGCGCAGCTGGCTTCGAACCTGCGCGATCCTCCTGTCTCTGCCTCCCAAGCGCGGGGATTACAAGCGTGCGCCACCACGCCCGGCGCTTTCTTTCTTTTTAACTGCATCAAAAGAGACCCTGTTTCAAAATAAAAAATAAAAAATAGGGCTGGGAGTGTAGCTTGGAGGTAGAATGTCCCCCCTTGAATCACCAGTGCCACAAAATAAATTAAATAAATAAATTTAAAATTAAATTAAATATGATGTGAATAAGGGTCCAACCTCAATCTTAATATTTATTTATTTATTTATTTATTTATTTATTTATTTATTTTTGCAGAACTGGGGATGGAATTCAGGGGCATTCTACCTTCGAGCTATATACCCCCAGTCCTATTTTTTTTTTTTTTTCAGTACTGGGGATGGAAACCAGGGATATTCTACCTCAGAGCTACACTGTCAGCCCTACTTTTTATTCTTTATTTGGAAACAGGGGCTGACTGAGTTGCAAAGGGCCTAAGTAGCTGGATCTGTCTGCGAACAGTGATCCTCCTGTCTCAGCCTCCCAAATGCTGGTATTACAAGCGTGTGTCACCACGCCCGGCTCCCCAGCCCTATTTTTTATTCTTTACTTTGAAACAGGGTCTCACTGAGTTGCAAAGGGCCTCACTAAGTAGCTGAGGCTGTCCCTCAACCCAGATCCTCCTGTCTCAGCCTCTCAAATGCGAGGATTAGAAGTGTGCCACCACACTTGGTTTATTGATTTTTGGAATAGTGTCTCAATAAGTTGCCTAGTGTCTTGCTGTGTTGTTGAGGTTAGCCTCAAACCCGTGATATTCCTATCTCTGCCTCCTACGTACTGGAATTATAGACATGCAGCACCATGCCTAGCTCCATATACAATTTTTTTGTTTTTTTTGTTTTGGTACTGGGGATTGAACCCAGAGGCAGAATCTACCTCCAAGCTACACCCTCAGCCCAATTTTATTTCTTATTTGGAAACAGGGTCTCACTAGGTTGCTGAGGGACTCACTAAATTGCTGAGGCTGGCTTTGAACCTGTAATCCTCCTGTTTCAGCCTCCCAAGTACTGGGATTACAAGTATATACCACCATACCTGGTCCTATACAACTTCTGAAATTCTCTTTTCTACTAAGCTATTCAGCTATAGCACCAAGTTTTTACATTGTATTCAAGAAGACAAAAACACAATAATTACTCAAAAAGCAACCAACCAAACCAGTGTGGTGGCACACGCTTGTAATCCTAGTATTTGGGAGGCGGAGACAAGAGGTCAGCCTCAGCTACTTTTTTTTTCCCCCCCTTGGGTCTGGGGATGGAACCCAGGAGCATTCAACCTCCCGAGTTACACCCTCTGCCCTGTTTTTTATTCTTTATTTTGAAACAGGGTCTCACTAATTTATGGAAGGCCTCACTAAGTAGCTGAAGCTTGGCCGAGAACTGCGGTCCTCCGGTCTCAGCCTCTTGAATGGTGGGATTACAAGCGTGTGTCACAAAGCTCGGGTCCAGCCTCAGCCCTCCACAACTTAGTAAGACTCTGTTTCAAAATGAGCCTGGCATGGTGGTGCACACTTGTAATCCCAGCATTTGGGAGGCTGAAACAGGAGGATTGTGGTTCGAGGACAGCCTCAGCTATATATAAGACTGTGAGTGTAGCTCAGAAATAGAATTCCCCTGGGTTCAATCCCCAGTACTGAAAAAAAAAAAACTATATCAATAATAAATATTTCCTAGCCAGGCGTGGTGGTGCACTCTTGTAATCCCCGTGCTTGGGAGGCAGAGACAGGAGGATCGCACAGGTTTGAAGCCAGCCTCACTGGCTTAAGAGACCCTGTTTCCAAATAAAAATATAAAAAATAGGTGTCTGGGAGTGTAGCCCGGTGATAGAAGCGTTTCCAGGAACCCCAGTACCACCAAAATAATAAATAAAAATAAATATTTCTTGAACACTTATTAAAAATATGATACTAAAGCTGGATGTGGTGGCGTAATCCCAGTGCTTGGGAGGCTGAGACAGAAGGATTATACAGGTTCAAAGCCAGTCTCAACTACTAAGTGAGGCTCTCAGCAACTTAGTGAGACCCTGTTTCCAAATAAAGTATAAAAATTGGTCTGGGAGTGTAGCCCGGAGGTAGAAAAGCCCCTGGGTTTCACCCCCAGTACCACAAAAAACAAAAACAAACAAAAAACATGGTACTCGGGCTAGGTGTGTGGGCGCATACTGGAGGGCTCAAATTGGGCTGGGGTTGGAAGGTAGAACGCCCCTGGGTTCAATCCTCAGCACTGCAAATAAATAAATAAATAAACAAACAAATAAAGAATTGCACTAGGCTAAGCATTTGACAAAATGACTAATGTGTAGTTCTTTAGTGACAGATTTGGTACAGAACTTTTTTTTTTTTTTTTCAGTACTGAGGATGGAACCCAGGGGCATTCTACCTCCAAGCTACACCCCCAGCCCTGCTTTTTAATCTTTCTTTCTTTTTTTTCTTCCTTCCTTTCTTTTTTTTTTCTTTCTTTTTTTTTTTTTTTTTTTTTTTTTTTTTTTTTGCGGGTCTAGGGATGGAACCCAGGCACATTTGACCTCCGAGTTATACCCCCTGCCCTATTTTTTATTCTTTATTTTGAAACCAGGTCTCACTGAGTTGCAGAGGGCCTCACTAAGTAGCTGAGGCTGTCCGCGAACCATGCTCCTTTGGTCTCAGCCTCCCAAATGCTGGGATTACAAGCGTGCGCCACCACGCCCGGCTTTATTCTTTATTTTGAAATAGGATCTCACGAAGTTGTGGAGGGCCTCACTAAGTAGCTGAGGCTGGCTGCAAACCACAATCACCAGGGCTCAGCCTCCCAAATGCTGAGATTACAAGCGTGCGCCTCCAAGCCCGGTTGGTAAGAACTTTAATTATGCCCTAAATCCCAGGGGTTTTTGTCTGTTTGTTTGTCAGTGGTTTTGTTTTGTTTGCTGGTGAGCATTGAACCCAGGGCCTAGAGCATGTTAAGTACTGTTCTACCCCTAAGCCACACCCTCAGCTCTAAATCCAAACCACTCCTATTCGTCTTCCTACTACGTTTCCTTTTACTTGACAGTCGTGTGGGACAGAAGGAAGAAATGTTCTTAATTCATTTTCTATGGATGATAAAGCTGAGGTAGAGTGACGGCGCAAGTTTGCAACTCAGAGAGTGGAAGGCCTGGATCTGGGGTCTAGAACGGTTTCTCTTTCAGCAGGATATCTGAAATTGTGGCCCACATGTCACTGAGTAGCCACAATAGGTAAATGTAACCAATACGGGACATTGTATAATACCGGACACTGTACCGTGAGGTCAGACCCACAGGACTGCAGCACTGAGCCCCACGAGGAGCGCTGGGGAGGGCGGTGAGAGGGTTCAGACCGCCTGGGTTACTGCCACAGTGATGGGCAAGCGATGCCAGCACTGGGCAAGGCCGGGGCCTGTTTGGCAAGGGAAGTCTGTGCCTATATGGGAAAGCATGACTCATCTGGGCGCCACGGCTCCGTGACAGTCTCTTAAGATCCTCAAAGTCCCCTTAGCCTGGCTGTATTTACCAAGTGACAACTGAATCTGCCGTAGGCTTCCTCCGAAGCAGCCTTCCCACGGAGTAAAGAATGTGCTGACTGGAGTTCCTTCAGGCCTATTGTCAATTTTATTTTCCAGAATGAATGAATAACGCTGCCTCTGGTTTTTCCCTCGTGGGTTCAGTTTAGACTGAGTTTATTCAAAAAACATTTATTGAGTACTGTCTGCGTGCCAGGCATTGGTTAGAGCCTTTGTGACACAGAATGCTGTCCTCACTGAGGGCACGCACTGGTGAGGAGTGACGCAGAAGGAAAATGCAAACCAATCAACAGGTCCTTTCACGCTGGGCGTGGTGACGCACGCCTGTAATCCCAGCACTTGGGAGGCTGAGACAGGAGGATCGCAGGTTCGTGGCCAGCCTCAGCTACTTAGTGTGCCCTCTGCAACTTAATGAGCCCCTGTTTCAAAATAAAAAGAAAAAAAAAATAGGGCTGGGGGTGTAGCTCAGTAGCAGAATACCTCTGAGTTTACTACTTAGTATCCCCAAAAATAAAAATACTGTATTTCAACCCCTACCTCCCTTGCAACTGCTGGTCTAGTCCCTGACCCTAGACCTACCTGGACCTCACTTCCCAGGCCTGAGTCCAAGACCTGATAACCTCTTCCGTTCACTCAGTCGACAGGACTTCCTGAACCCGTGAGTCAAGCATTTCGTCCTGGGCTGAGATTCGGACATGAATAAGACATGCTGCCTACCTGCCTCCAGGTTCACGGTCAGACAGGGGCACACACTGCCAGTTTCTGTGTTCATTTGATGGTCTGGGAGAGAAAGTGAGGGGATGCGAGGGTGTCTAAACAGCAGGAGAATCCCAGTCATTACTGAAGAGAAGGTGGTCAAATTTATTTATTTATTTATTTATTTGTTTGTTTATTTATTTTTAGCTGAGCCAGGTGGCACATGCTTGTAATCCCAGTACTTGGGAAGCTGAGACAGGAGGATCACAGGTTGGAGAAGAGCCCCAGCAACGTAGCAAGACTCTCAGTACCCTAGTGAGATCTTGTTTCAAGACAAAATATAATAGGCTAGGGGTGTAGCTTCTCTCTCTCTCTCTCTCTCTCTCTCTCTCTCTCTCTCTCTCTCTCTCACACACACACACACACACACACACACACACACACACACACACAGAGCCAAATGGAGCCAGGCTTGGTGGCACATGCTCTATATAGCCCCAATACCAGGAAGATCGCAGGCTCAAGGCCAGTGTGAGAAACAAATTTTAGGAAAGCCACAAATAAAGAAAAAAACCTCATGAAACCAAAAGTAACTCAGCAAGGCAATTTACTTCTGCAGAAGGGTGCAAATGCCATCATAAAACTGGTAGGCAAATGCACTGGGCAGGCAGTCCACACAGTCTTTTTTTTTTTTTTTTTTTTTTTTGGTGGTACTGGGGTGTAGAACCAGGGGCTTTCTACCTCTGGGCTATACTCCCAGAGCTATTTTATATTTTATTTGGAAACAGGGTCTCACTAAGTAGCCGAGGCTGGCCTCGAACCTGTGCGATCCTCCTGTTTCAGCCTCCCAAGCACAGGGGGATTACAAGTGTGCGCCACCACGCCAAGCTACACACAGTCTTTTTTTTTTCGTGGTACTGGGGTTCCTGGAAGCCCTTCTACCTCCGGGCTACACTCCCAGACCTATTTTTATACTTTTTAAATTTGGAAACAGGGTCTCTTTAAGCCAGCACAGCTGGCTTCGAACCTGCGCGATCCTCCTGTCTCCGCCTCCCAAGCGCGGGGATTACAAGCGTGCGCCACCACGCCCGGCTACACACAGTCTTTTATTCCCCTAACGCATTGGCCACTGCTGCATCCGCCACTGGCTGGAGGAAGACTTCACAGTCTAACCTGGTTGGCTGGTTTTCCCTGGGCAGATTTTACAAAAGAAGAAACATGAAACCAGTAAGTCCAAGAGGAGAAGGTACAGACCCTGTACAAAAATTACAAAAGAGAAACTTAAACTACAGTTACAAAATGGAAGCCTTCCAGTTTCTACTTGATCTTGTAACAGAAAAAAGTTATTTTCCTTCTTTACAACTTCCCCCTCTTTTATTATATACTTTTCTTCTTTGAATTCTATTAACATGAGCTTTTGTGATCTGAGTCTGCAAGTACACAAAGGTTCTCATGGTACTGGGGTGGAGGCTGTTCAGTAATGGCTGTCTCTGTAAGTGTCTGGACTAATCTTCGTATGCCAGGGATTATACAGCATCCTACCAGAGTCATCATTCCAATAACAATGATAAGGAATGTCCGGGCAGATGTCATTATTCCCTTCCTTTACTAAACCATTGTTCCATTAGATTAGTGAAGGTGTCATCTTCTAACTTTTCAGCGAGTTCATTTGCTAGGGTCGTTAATTTTTTGTTGTTGTTGGTACTGGGGCGATTACAAGCATTAATCTATTTTCCCATGTCTTCTGGCTAGTAGCATCTAATTGTTTAGCTATTCTGTCCATAGTGTGTGTGTGTGTGTGTGTGTGTGTGTGTGTGTGTGTGTGTGTGTTACTGTGGATGGAACCCAGGGGCATTCTGCCTCCAAGCTACACCCTGTGCCCTATTTTTTACTCATTATTATTATTATTATTATTATTAATTATTATTTTGCGAGTCTGGGGATGGAACCCAGGGGCATTCGACCTCCGAGCTACACCCCGTGCCCTATTTTTTATTCTTTATTTTTTATTATTATTATTATTATTTTTTTTTTTTGGCGAGTCTGGGGATGGAACCCAGGGGCATTTGACCTCCGAGCTACACCCTGTGCCCTATTTTTTACTCTTTATTATTATTATTATCATTTTTTTTTTTTTTTGCGAGTCTGGGGATGGAACCCAGGGGCATTCGACCTCCGAGCTACACCCCCTGCCCTATTTTTTTATTCTTTATTTTGAAACAGGGTCTCACTAAGTTACAGAGGGCCTCACTAAGTAGCTGAGGCTGTGCACGAACCGTAATCTTCCAGTCTCAGCCTCCCAAATGCTGGGATTACAAGTGTGCGCCACCACGCCTGGCTATTCTTTATTTTTTGAAACAGGGTCTCACTGAGTTGCAAAAGGCCTCACTAAGTAGCTGAGGCTGGCTGTGAATCGCAATCCTCCTGTCTCAGCCTCCCAAGTATTGGGAGTACAAGCGTGCACCACCACGCCCGGCTCCATAGCATTTTATATAGTTGCCAGGAATAGTGGCGCATGCTTGTAATCCCGGCATTCGTGAGGCCGAGACAGGAGGATTGTGATTCATGAACAGCCTCAGCTACTTAGTGAGGCCCTCTGCAACTTAGTGAGACCCTGTTTCAAAATAAAGAATAAAAGTCGGGCATGGTGATGGCACACACTTGTAATCCCAGCATTTGGGAGACTTGAGACAGGAGGAGCCCAGTTTGCGGACAGCCTCAGTTACTTAGTGAGGCACTTTGCAACTCAGTGAGTCTCTATTTCAAAACATAGAATAAAAATTAGGCTGGCACTCGGAAGTAGAATACCTCTGGGTTCCATCCCCAGTATTGCTAAATAAATAAATAAATAAATAAGGCTTGGGGGTATAGCTTGGAGGTAGAATCCCCTGGGTTCAATCCCCAGTACTGCTAAATAAATAAATAAATAAATAAATAAATAAAACAAAGGTATAAAAACCAGATGGAGAACATAAAGGCACAAATATGTATTTAGGGTGGTTTTTTTTTTGCGATATGGGGGATGAAACCCAAGGGCAATCTACCTCCAAGCTACACCCCCAGCCCTTTTTTTTATTCTTTATTTTGAAACAGGGTCTCACTGAGTTGCATAGGGCCTCACTAAGTAGCTGAGGCTGGCCGTGAACTGCAAACCTCCTAGCTACCTACACCTCCAGACTGATTTTCTTACTTAAACACAGTCTCACTAGGTTGCTGAGAGCCTCACTAAATTGCTGAGGTGTCCTCGAACCTGTGATCCTTCTGTCTCAGCCTCTGAAGTACTGGAATTACAGGGAGGCACCACCACACACAACCATAAATGAGCATTTGAATAGTAAAGCTGAGAAATACACCAGGCATCTTGGCCCAAGCCTGTAAGCCTGGTACTTTGGAGGTAGAGATAGGAGGCTATCAGGTTAGAGAACAGCTTCAGCAAAGTAGCAAGACTCCTAGCAACCTAGGGATATTCTGTTTCAAAATAAAATAAAATAAAATAAAATAAAATAGGGCTAGGGGTGTAGCTTGGAGGTAGAATGCCCCTGGGTTCAAACCTATTAACACACACACACACACACACACACACACACACACACACACACACACACACACACGGGCTGGGGGGGCAGGTATGGTGGCACACACTTGTAACCCAGTACATGGGAGACTGAGACAGGAGGATCGAAGGTTCTCTACCAGCCTCAGCAACTTGTGAGGCCCTGCACAATTTATTGAGACCCTGTTTCAAAATAAAAGAATAAAAGCCAGGCGTGGTGGCAAATGCTTGTAATCTCAGCATTCAGGAGACTGAGACCAGAGGATCACGGTTCGCGAACTGCCTCAGCTACTTAGTGAGGCCCTGTTTCAAAATAAAGAATAAAAAATAGGGTAGTGGGTGTAGCGCAGAGGTCGAATGCCCCTGGGT